>NC_134356.1:543710469-543920469 GCF_048569485.1 Anomaloglossus baeobatrachus
CAACAGAACAACGCTGTCCCCTGCACCACAGTCTCCAGAGCAGAGAGAAGTCACAGCCAGAGACCTACAGGAGAAAAGGTTCCTGAGAAGAGCCAAAGCCCAGGTCAGAGGACCCCTTTGCAGAGGAGTAGTAGAGGATTTCAATTTGAGAAGTGGATATGGATTCATTGTAGCCCCTGGTATCAAAGAAGGGATATTTGTCAACAGAAGAGATGTGAACGCTCATCTGCCTAGAGGACACCCTGGCAGAAACTTAAAGATGGGAAATACAGTACAATTCACTATGCATGAAGGCGAAAGAGGATTGTATGCGCTTGATGTAGTGCCATGTCCCAAGGAAGAAAGAAAAGACAGAGATACAGAAACAGATGCAGCAAAGGAAACAGATGAAGATCAAGAAAGAAAAGACAAGGAACCTACAGATGAGACTACCTCAGACGACGACAAAGAGCAAGAAAGCAGCAGGTGCCGCAGCCCAACAGGCCCAAGCCCTGGTATGGAGGAGTAAAGTAAAGAAAGAAGTTATCAGTTAAAGTTTTGAAAAAGTTTGTTTTGCAACGTTCTCAAGTTCAAGTAATGTGCCCACAAAAACTATTGTGAGAAAACCATAAACCTTAAGGCTATGAACTGGCTATAGCCACAAACTCTCGCAGTGTAAATAGTTACACCAGAGGGCACCACCGCCACCAGAGTCAGCCTGTTTAGGGGCTTGGCTCGTCTGCAACCAGGAGGAGCCCGTCCGTATATAGGGCCTTGGCTTACCTGCGACCAGAGAGCATGCCTGTTTATGGGGCCTGGCTCTCCACCACAAAGAGGGTACCTGGTCAGCACCAACTGTGGAGGCCGCCTCTGCATCCTGCCAGAAGAGGCTGAAGGCGCGGATCCACCAGGCCAGGTATACCCTGAAACCACCAGCCCATGTAAGCCGCCTCTACATCCTGCCAGAAGTGGCTGAAGCCGCGGCCAACGTGAAAGGGTTTTGGGTGGGTTAACGGACTTGTGGGTGGAGGGTGGTGATGTATGGTACCTGGTGCTTTTAAAAATGTTTTACATGTTTTAATGTTTTATGCATTTTAAAATGTTGTCTTGCAGCCCGAGGACGTGCTGGTGATAACTAAGGGGGAATGTGGCGCCCCTGACCTGGTCAGGCACCACTGAGTACTGCACCCATGCTGGGGACAGTACAATACAGGTAATCCAGAAGGCTGACAGGGGTGTGGAACACAGGCGCATAGTAATCAGGTCTCACACATGTACCCATGAGAGGACCCCTGGGGATCCCAGGAGGGGGAAAAGCCTTGACCTTCACTGGAATAGTGGAGGGGGCCAAAAGCCTCCATCTCCTCTCAAGGGGTGTGGTAAGAGAGTCTGGTTGCTAGGTGGCGTAGGCAAGAACAGGAGAGGAGGGGCAGTGAGTCAGTTAGAGCAGAACTCCATAGGGCTCAGTGAGGAGCAGACCTGTGGGGCTGTTGCTGTCTAACAGCGCCCGCGCAGTGGCTACTGACGGGGGAGAACGGTCAACTAGGAGGGCTACCCGAAATCCATCTTCAGCTAAGGAGAGAGCACGGAGTGGGAAGTAAGGAGACTGCTAGAGAGTACCAGGCCCAACCGGGCGGCAGATCCCGAAGCGGAGATAGATCCAGCTTTCTTTTGCTAAACCTGCCGGTGTGGGGCTCTCAAAGCCCACACCACAACACCACAAAAGCCGCAGCCACGTAGCCACAGTTAGGGCCCATAGCTCACAGAAGGCAAGAAGCTGGAGTGATCTGGCCCAGGCGACAAGCACACGGCGAACGAAGGGGAGAGAGGCTGCAGCATCTTCCCTGGGTGACCCCCATAGGGACTCAAAGTCGGGGTCACCCCAAACCACCAAGGGCTAAGGAAGGCGAGTTGGTAGTCACCCTCATAAAGTCAGCCTGAAGGATACCTGGTTCCCACCTGGTTCATCTCAGCTACGCCCGGGCTACTCACCCTGCCATCAAATGTGAGTAAAGCCCTTGAAAGACAGTTCTGCCTGTGTGAGTCATTCTGCGACTTGTAGTACTACGCATCTACATCGGGCCCTGGGGCTTGCCTCACTCTCAGGAGGCTATTCCAACTAACTGCACATACCATCAGCCCCAGGCGACCCTCAACCTGCAGTGGCGGTCCCTACTGGCCGCAATACTGAGAGTGGCGTCACGACAAGAAGAAGATCTCCTACCTGTGACCAGATCCAGCTACGTGGAGTCCCTGAAGGTAATGCACCGACACAACACCTGTGGGGCTTCACATACACATAACTATATGACACAAACCACGCACACACACACACATGTACCATACATACATGGCGTATATATCTACTATAGACTCACATTGGGTGCTATATATAGTCTGCCTTACACAGTATTCATTTATCTATAAGGGGTGAGGAACATGTAACATCTCTTTCTGTTACCATTGTGGATGGGATGTGATTGCTGTGTCACAGATGAGAGAAGCTGGATCTCTGCTCTGTCACATGCTGAGAGGTCAGGTGCTGGGCAGAATACTGACAGCCATTGAATGTGCAGAGGGAGGGCAGGGGGCGTTCCTGTACACTGAGGCCGGGCAGGGGGCGTTCCTGTACACTGAGGCCGGGCGGTGACAGCTCTGACTGAGGTTTTGCACAGGAAGTGGTCAGTTTGTTGGAGCTGAATGTAAACAAGAAGCTGCAGAGAATAAAGTGTGAATTCAAGAGAAACAAAAGTTAGAAGACAAAAACTAACAATGTAGGGGTGATTTATATGACAATACAGCACAGATTAGCTTACAATTTTTTTTGGAGTGTATGTCGGATAACTCCTTTAAAGGGCTATTTCCAAAGTGGCAATGCTTTTTACAAAGCACAGTACATGTATAACTATTGTTAATATAGAGACCAGACACAACATATATTCTCTGGCCTCCTTTCTAAAGGGTGCTTTACACGAGACGACGGATTGTGCGATGCCTCATCGGGGTCACGGTTTTTGTGACGTACATCCGGCATCGTACACGACGTCGTCTCGTGTAAAACCTCTGAGTGACGCAGTATCGCTCACAAATCGTGAGTCGTGTACTCGTCACTCAGTTTCATAATATCGTTTATTTTTCCTGCAGCAGGTTGTTCATCGTTCCCGTGGCAGCACACGTAGCTCAGTGTGACACCACGGGAACGAGGAACACAGCTTATCTGCGTCCTGTGGCTCTGTCCGGCAGTGCGGAAGGAAAGAGGTGGGCGGGATGTTTACATCCCGCTCATCTCCGCCCCTCCGCTTCTATTGGCCGGCCGCTGGGTGATGTCGCTGTGACGCCGAACGTCCCTCCCCATTCAAGAAGTGGACGTTCGGCGCCCACAGTGAAGTCGCTCAGCAGGTAAGTGCGTGTGATGGCGGTTTCACTACTTTGTGCACCACGGGCAGCGATTTGCCCGTGACACACAAACGACGGGGGCGGGTACGATTGATTGTGAAATCGCACAATCGGTCGTCCAGTGTAAAGCAGGCTTAACACTCTTACACCCCTCCAATCTATCCTAAACTCTGCCGTCCAATTAATTCACCTATCCCCTTTTCACTTGTAAACACCATGGAATAAATGTCGCTAATAATAATAATAATAATAATACTAATAATAATATCTATCTTGTATATTAATGTCTTTTTTTTCACCTCCTATCCCTATCTGCCTCCAGGCTTCACAGAACTGAATTGTTAGTCCTCTTTTTATCTGCTAAAACTACATTTTGCATCAGCACACTGCTGCTGCTCAGTGCTTCAGGCCCCTTCCTTTGCTCATCTGTGTGTTTTTTGAGTTGCCCTACCTCTCTGTTGCCCTACCACTTGTTGTATGGACAGTAAAACCACTTTCTCACTCTTCTCTGCGACCTATTTCTGCGTACATGTACAAGTGCAATGTTACACACGCACCTATAGATTTGTATGGGTGCGTGTAAGCCAAGACTTGCTGCTAAATGCAGCATACTGTGATTCTTTTCTCATGCTGCTATAAGATGTACACTGCCTCATAGTTTTTCACTAGTGTGGGTGCAATCTGATGTTTTATCGGATTGCACTTATCTGTGCAAAATGCAAGTGGAACTGAGACCTAACACACACCTGCTGTTTGTGTGGGAAATAATTTGTGGGCACTATAATATAAGCTGCAATTCATCTCTTTGATATCTATGTTGCAAAGATGAACAGCATAAGGATTTAAAATATTCATTCCTAAAAATAGCGTAAGGCTTTACTCACACATAAGTATGTTTGGCCAGTAGTTCATCAAAAATTGTAAGCCAAAACCAGAAGTAGATTGTTTCACATACTGAGCATTGCTGTGAATTTATCTATTGCAGTTTTTAGGTCATTAAAGTGGTTGTCCACTACTAGGGCAACTCCTTTTGATTTCACATGTTTCTCCCAGATAAAATAATAAAACTACTCACCTCCTGTACTGGCGCTGTTCCAATGGTTTTCTGAATCACAGTACTGGGGCTCACATGGGGTTGTGAGGTCACACGAACCCCACATCCAATCAGTGCCAGCTTCCTTCTCGCCTTTGGACTAAACGAACTATAAATAGGAAGTGAGCGCAAAGAGGAGCCTAGTGGAGAACAGCTAAATTGTGCTGGAAGATAGTGCAATTTAACATGTTGATTTGTTAGGTCTCTTTCACACATCATTTTTTTGTATCAGTCATAATCCGTCTTGCGATGAATCCGTCGTAGAGTGTGTGAAAACTGATGCGATGGATCCAGTAAAAAAGAGAGAGAGAGATATATTTTTCAAACCGGGAATTAATTTACACATCTGAGTATGCTTACTTACTAAAAGACAGATCCATTGCCGGAAAAAGTCATTTCACGGATTGCAACGGATCCTGCACCCATAGCCTTCCATTATAACAAACGACAGACACCGATGGATCCGTCTCTGTCCATTTTTTTTGATACACACAAAAAATGTTCATGTGGGCGTTGGCTCCGTCGCCAGCACAATCACTTTTCGATGGATCCGTTGCATGACGGATGAAACACATTGCCATCCGTTGAAATCCGTCGCTAATACAACTCAATGAGAAAAAACGGATCCAGTGTGGGATAGGGAAGGATTTTTGTAAATACCTTGTGTTGCCAATTCAGCCTCTGAGCGGCGCTATTGCGGTCCGCTCATCCCCATCGCGTGACCCCCGGGCTCAGTGAATTCTGGGATCCAGTGATGTCAGACTTCCAGTTGACCTGACATCACCAAGGCAGGTCTTCCTGAGTGACTGGGCTGTGGGTGGAGTTTTACCGCTCGTCACAGCCCAGCATCTTGCGTGCACTCTCCTTCACTACAGAGCGCCACAAACAGGAGACATGCTGGGCTGTGACGAGCGGTGAAACATCGTCTACAGCCCAGTCACTCAGGAAGACAGAGACTGGCTGCGGTGGTGTCAGGTCAACTGGAAGTTGATGTGACATCACCAGATCCCAGGGGTCACAGAGCCCAGGGGGGTCACTGCATGGGGAACAGCGGATCGCGATATCGCCGCTCAGAGGCTGAATTAGCAACACAAGGCATTTACAAAAAGAATAGTGAACCACCCATTTAAGCACATCCTCATGAAATAAGACTAGGTTCATCCTAATATAGTGCTTTACACTAAGTACTGTGTCATGGTTTCCATATCAATCCACCAAAAAAACAGAACTCAAATGGAACCCAGGACAAAGTCATTCTCTATAATGAGGCAGGCAGAGTCACTTTGTTCCAGTAGTACTATTGTGGCAAAAAAAAAAATGCAATATTACCCCACTGTGTGATGTGCTATGTGCAACACTGCTGTGCCTCTACAATAGAGTTTGAACTAACTATTGTAGGCCTCCGACACACATCCGTGAAAAACACACATGTGTGTTACGTTCCGTTTTTCGGGTCCGTTCCGTTTTTAAGTCCGTTTTTATGGTACGTGTGGCATCTGTGTGAATTGCGTATGCTAGCCGTGTGTGCGTGTTGAATGTCCGTGTGTGTGTGAGATACATAAGTGACATGTCCGTGTGTTGCCAGTGTGAAATGTTCCGTGTGTGATGCACAATGTCATTGATACATACCCGCCTGCAGCAGACAGCGACGCGCGATGAGAATGAACTCGGGTGAACTTCACCTGACTTCATTGTCATACCGTGGCTCTGTCTGTGTCGCGTACTGATTAGCGGTCACCCGTGAAGGACACACCGGTGACCGCTAATCCCCTGTGTGACTGAAGTGAGCAGCGCGATTAGCGCTGCTGTCACTCAGGTTACCCGCGGCTAGCTGGATCCTCCACCCGTGACCGCAACTCACCTGTGACTTCATCGCTGTCACTCGGGTGACTTGCTGTCACAGTTGGAGGATCCAGCGGTGGCCGCGAGTAACCTGAGTGACATCATCGCTGATCGCGCTTCTCACCTCAGTTGCTGTGTGGAGCTGGCAAGAGTGGCGGTATTCTTCTGCAGCTCTTGTCACCTTCATGTTGCAGAGCTAGAAGCGACGCGGGACCTCCGTGGATTACGCCGGACATGGATGGCTTTTTTGGGCTTAATAAAGTGGTGAACGAGGGTATTTGTTAGTGTTTATTATTCCAAATAAAGGATTTCTTCGGGTGTATGTGTTTATTTACTGTAACTTACAGGTTAATCATGGAAGGTATCTCGGGGAGACGCCTGACATGATTAATCTTGGACTTAGTGGCAGCTATGGGCTGCTGCAATTAACTTCTTATTATCCCGATTGCCAACGCACCAGGGCAAATCGGGAAGAGCCGGGTAGAGTCCCAGAACTGTCGCATCTAATGGATGCGGCTATTCTGGGAGGCTGCTGGCTGTTATTGTTAGGCTAGGGGGCTCCCCATAACGTGGGGCTCCCCATCCTGAAAATACCAGCCTTCAGCCGTTTGGCTTTACCCTGGCTGGTATGAAAATGAGGGGGACCGCACGTCTTTTTTTTAAATTAATTATTTTACTGCTCGATATTGACACGCCCACCGGCGGCTGTGATTGGTTGCAGTGAGACAGCTGTCACTCAGCGTGGGGTCGTGTCTCACTGCAACCAATCATAGGTGCCGGTGGGTGGGGAAAGCAGGGAATACGAGATTGATTAATGAGTGGCTGGCTTTTTCAAAATAGTAAAAGCCGCCGGAGTTTTTTTTAACAGCTGTGCAGCGCCGCTCCGGTGATTGGGGAACGGTGAGTATGAGAGACGGGGGAGACTGACCGACAGACTGACAGAGGGACAGTCAAGACAGAGAGACCGACCGACGGACTGAGGGAGATTGACCGACATACACAGAAAAAGAAAGAATGACCGACATCGCTAGAAAAAAGCACAAAACGTACACAGAGCATACGGAGATGCATCCCTGTCACGTACGTGTGCTCACGGACCCATAGACTTCCATTGGGTCCGTGTGTGCCTGTTCCGTGCAGAAAACGGACATGCTTCAGTGCAAAACGGATACACATACGTATCACGGACACGGACACTTGGACCGTATGGAATAACGCACGTGTGACCTCAAACATAGCATAACAGTAACATAACATAACGGTGCACGTTTGTCCGTGTCTCCGGTATATATACGGAAACGGACCAAAAATGCACGTGTTTCACGGATGTGTGTTTGAGGCCGTAGAGGAATAGATGGGCTGTGCTTGATGCTAGCTGACACAAAAGCAGTTAAAAACACGAATACTGCAGTATTGTACATGTAAATGTATAGCAGAAGATCAAATGGGGAATTTTATAGAGCAACATTTGCAGTTTTACGTTATTAATCTGCTAACCAGCATCAAATACAGCTAATCTGCACTGCTTTCTGCTCTGCTGTGCATTTACAATAGAGTTTTATATAACCATTGTGGAGAAATAGCATGGTTGATCACAGGACAGCTGAGCTGTGTTTCATGCTGGCTAATAGATCAATAATCTAAAGTTGCTCTAGTCTACTATGCATTAGGCTATGTTCACACGTGGCATCTTTTTCCTGTGGTCTCAGAAAATGCAGCTTGTGGCCCAAAAAACGCATGACGTTTTTAACAACTTTTTGCCCAGTTTTTGTTAATGTGTTTTTTAAAAGAGAAACAAAACATGATAGGATAGGATAATTGATAGCTAGAATAGATATATAGAGAATAAATAGCTAATAGATAGATAATAGGTAGATAGATAACAGATAATAGATAGAGAACACAATAGATAAATAATAGAAAGATCATATAGAATAGATAGAAAGAAATAACAGAATACCTTGATAGAGGGATAGCTAGCTTGGCCAGCTGTTTTGGATTATTTTTATTTTTTTTAAATAATGACATGGGGTCACCCTCATTTTTCAGATCCAGTACAGGAACAGCAGCAGCTGCAGGCTGCAACCCTAAGCTGTGTGCTGTACCTTGGCTGGTTATGAAAACTTGAAGGGGATCCCACGCTTTTTTAAATTGTTTGATTTATTTAAAAAAAAAATGATGTGGGGTCCCCCCCATTTTTTTAAAAGCAGCCAAGATACAGCAAACAACTGGGGGCTGATATTATTAGGGTGGGAAGAGCCATCATTATTTTGCCATTTCCAGCCTAACAATAGCAGCCCACAGCCGCCCCAGAAGTGGCACATCCATAAGGTGAGCCAATTCTGGTGCTGGGCCTGGCTCTTCCCATTAATAACAGCCTAGAGCTGCTACTAAGCCCTAGCTTAGTAATGGCAGGCGTCTATGAGACACCCCCATCAGTAATCTGTAAGTGAAAGTAAGTAAACACAAACACTCAAAAAATCCTTTATTTGAAATAAAAGACAAAAAAGCACCCTCTTACACCACTTTATTAACCCCCTTAAAACACCCCTCCAGGTCAGTCGTAATCCACACGAGGTCTCACGACGCTTCTAGCTCTGCTACATCTGACAATCGCAGTGAGAATCCATAGAACAAGACTGCCCACTGTGAGCTTCATGCAGCAACTGAAGTGAGACGCACGATAAACGGTGACATCACTCAGGTTGCCCGCAGACACAGCGGGAGTCCTCCACTTGTGACAATAAATCACCTGAGTGACTGAAGTGAGCTGCGTAATCAGTGGGACATCACTCAGGTATTTTCTTGTCACAGGCGGAGGCCTTGGCCATGCTGTGGCCACGGCAAACCTTAGTGACGTCACCGCTAAGCGCGCAGCTTACTTCAGTTGCAAACTTAACTTCACAGTGGTCAGTCTTGTTCTATGGCCCTCGCTGTGAGCTTCAGATATGTAGCAGTGCTGGAAGCATTGTGGGACCTTGTGTGGATTACGTTGGACCTGGAGGGTTGTGTTGGGGTTAATAAAGTGGTGAAAGACGGTGCTTTTTTCTCTTTTATTCCAAATAAAGCATTATTTTGGTGTTTGTGTTTATTTCATTTCACTTACAGATTAGTGATGGAGGGTGTCTCGGGTAGATGCCTGCCATTACTAATCTAGGACTTAGTGGCAGCTATGGACTGTCATTAACTCCTTATTACCCCGATTGCCACTGCATAAGGGCAATCTGGATTACCCGGGTAAAGTCCCAGGACTGTTGCATCTAATGGATGCGGCAAATCCGGGCAGCTGCTGGCTGATATTTTTAGGCTGGGCGGCTCTAAATATCGTGAGTCTCCCCAGCCTGAGAATACCAGCCCTCAGCTGTGAGGCTTTATCTTGGCTGGGTATCAAAATTGGGGGGGGCCGCACATCTTTTTTTTAATTTATTTATTGTACTGTACGATATAGACCCACCCACCGGCAGCTGTGATTGGTTGCAGTCAGACAGTTGTCACTCAGCATGGTGGTGCATCTGACTAATCTAACCCATCACAGCCACCGGTGGGCGGGGGAAGCAGTGCATATTCAATGAAGGTAATAAGTGGCTCGGGAAGTGAATTACCGGCCACGGGAGCAGTCTGACAGCTGCGCTGGTGATTCCGTAAGTATGAAGAGCTTGCTCCTACCCCCTTGCAACAGATTCTGGTCCCTATTGACTCTATGGGAACCGGCATCTAGCCAGATACCAGGGATCAATCCCCCGCTGACCTTAAGTCAGCGGGGGATTGATTCGGCAGTCCTTCGAAACGCAGGGACAAGATGCAAAAAGAATTGACATGCTGCATCTTGGCTGTATCTTCAAAAACGCAGCCAAGATGCAGCCACAGAAAGATGCACTGTGCGCACAGCAAAGTAGAAATCTCATAGACTTTGCTGGGAGAAGGAAACACACATTTTTTGGTACATCTTTGTGATGTCAAAAATGCACCAAAAATGTATTAAAAGATGCAGCATGTGAACATAGTCTTATCATTTGTTCAATGATTAGCTTGAAGAAGTAGAAACAAAGAGAAACCTTGCACAGAGACATCACTGACAACTGAACTAGGCGAGTGCCCATGGCAGCAAGTGAAACAAAAATGATCTGTTCACTATGTATTGTTGACCGATGGGTTTTGAACTACTGGAAGACAGATCCAATAATAACAGGTGGTTAGATAGAGCCTGGAGGTGGGGGCATCTGATGTGTCTTGGCTCAGGGACTTGGCCTTTCTCCTTCCTCTGTGGCTAGGCAGATCTCACCAGCGACCAGTGACCAGCCCCCAGCCAGCAGCGACGGGTGGAAGCGGTGCTGCGCTTGGTAACTAAGGTAAATATTGGGTAACCAAGGGCTTGGTTACCCGATATTTACATTGGTTACCAGCGCACACCGCTTAGCGTTGGCTCCCTGCACGCCAGAGTACCTATCGGGTTAATAAGCAAACCCTTGCTTATTTACCCGATGTGTACTCTGGCGTGCAGGGAGCAGGGAGCCGGCAGCACAGGCAGCGTGAGAGCGGCGGACGCTGGTAACGAAGGTAAATATCGGGTAACCAAGGAAAGGGCTTCCCTTGGTTACCCGATGTTTACCTTGGTTACAGCTTACCGCAGGCTGCCAGACGCCAGCTTCCTGCTACCTGCTCGCTTCAGTTCGTCGCTCTCTCGCTGTCACACACAGCGATATGTGATTCACAGCGGGAGAGCAACGAGCAAAAAATGAAGCAGGACATTCAGCAACGAGCAGCGACCTCACAGCAGGGGCCAGCTCGTTGCTGGATGTCACACACAGCGACAGCGACGGGACGTCGCTGCTACATCACAGAAAATGGTGACGTAGCAGCGACGTCGTTGTCGCCGTCGCTGTGTGTGACACCACCTCTATTGGCTAGATTTCAAGCCGTATAAAAAATATTCAGAGACGAGGGAGGGACAGCTTAAGTTAGATCACATCTAGCAATACACATCGTAATACAATGGGAGGTTCGCATAATTGATTTGTCTGTGTGTCTGACTTTCACTGGCCAAGGCAATTACATGAGTCAACAAGAACTGTAACCCTAGACTCCTAAAGGTGGTGTCACACATAGTGACGACGACAACGACGTCGCTGCTAAGTCACCATTTTCTGTGACGTAGCAGCGACGTCCCGTCGCTGTCACTGTGTGTGACATCCAGCAATGACCTGGCCCCTGCTGTGAGGTCACCGGGAGTTGCTGAATGTCCTGCTTCATTTTTTGGACATTGCTCTCCCGCTGTGAAGCACACATCGCTGTGTGTGACAGCGAGAGAACAATGAACTGAAGCGAACAGGGAGCACGGAGCCGGCGTCTGGCAGCCTGCGGTAAGCTGTAACCACGGTAAACATCGGGTAACCAAGAAGCCTTTTCCTTGGTTACCTGATATTTACCATAGTTACTAGCGTCCGCCGCTCTCACGCTGCGTGCCGGCTCCCTGCTCACTGCATACGTAGCTGAAGTACACATCGGGTAATTAACCCGATGTGTACTCTGGCTAGGAGTGCAGGGAACAGGGAGCTGGCACTGGCAGCGTGAGAGCGGCGGACGCTAGTAACTAAGGTAAATATCGGGTAACCAAGAGAAGTGCTTTCCTTGGTTACCCAATATTTACCTTAGTTACGCTTCCACGCGTCATTGCTGGCTGGGGGCTGGTCACTGGTCGCTGGTGAGATCTGCCTGTTTGACAGCTCACCAGCGACCATGTAACGACGCAGCAGCGATCCTGATAAGGTTAGATCGATGGTCGTGATCGCTGCTGCGTCGCTATGTGTGACACCACCTTAAGAGTCTTGTAGAAACAATGAGGGGCTTATCCCCCGTCTATATACAAACTATCTTCATGTCTGGCTGAATTTTAAGATCTTAACCCATGCCAGGCAATGACAGAGTCCATGTCGTCACAGCTCCCTTTGGGTTAGTCTGCAAAGGATTGTTGCTGTATCTCTGCAAACATTTCTTACATCATCTGCCTAGCCCATTTACATTGGGCTCAGGCAGCTTTGTGTTGTTAAAGGGAACTAAGCACCAGGATTTTCGTATATAACCTAAAGCCAGTGCTATACTGGCACTATCAGGCTGATTCTCTACATACCTTTAATGGTCAGCTCGAATGTATAGGTTTTGAAATCAAAGATAGTAAAGTTTATAAAATTAGCTGCTTGTTGAGTGACAGCAGCTGAGTGTGTGTGCTGCCCCTTTTAAGAGACTGGGCGCAAACACACACGAGCCCTATTGATGTTGCCAGGAAACTTACGCGATGTGCACAGGCCCTAGAGCATGGAGACCAGAGAAGGAGCAGGGGAGCGAGCAGACTGGCCGTGGTAGTGAGTATGTCATGTTCTTGTCGAGGAGAGGAGGCGAGAAAGTGCAGGGATGCCAGAGTTACATATGCCAATACATCTGGTATTCAATCAGTCGCATTTCCGAAATATTACTCCTTAAAAAATGCCTATGGCTGTGAGGCACTGGGTATTTAAGGCACCTTCCCCTGTAGGGAAGTGCATGAGCAATTAGGTTCTTGGTGAGCTTGATCTCGTCAGTACTCCAGTCTGGTGTCTGCCTGTTGCCTATGTTCCTGAACCCTTCCTTCCTGTTTCCAGTACCTGAATCCGTTCTATCCCTCACCTGTACCTGAATCCGTCCTGCCTGTCTCCTGTACTTGCCCGTACTCCCTGTCTCCGGACTGTACTCTGTCCAGTCAGCCTCCACTACCCGCTCTGTTCTGCTTGCCCTCTGTACCTGCATTCCTGACCTTTGGGTCAGTTGTTGCAATACCATCAGGTGAATACCCGATAGACACCTAGTCTTGCTCCTTCAGGGTTAACCTAGTCTGTCGTGCAGTGGGCCCACACTCACTAGCATGAAAGTTTGCTCAGGTCAAGAAACCTGCTGACACCAATCCTCCTCCACTCTTGAAGTTATTTCAAGAGATATCCCACCAACGAGAACAGCAGAATGAAATCCTGACCTTCCTGTGGTCGGTGAACGTCTGTCTGAACCCCTGACGCTGGCCAATTCTCTTTCACTAGCCCACGCTGCAGCAACCTCAGCAGCTACTACTCAGCCTGCAACCCTCACACTCAGAGCCACTCCCCATCTCTCAGCTCCACCACAATTTGACAGTTACCATAAACTCTGCCAGGGGTTCAACCAGTGCATACTGCACTTTGAACTATCGTTTCACCAGTTCACCTCAGATCTGGCCAAAGTAGCCTTTTTGATGTCACATCTGGGAGGAGAGGCTCTCGTCTAGATCAATCCCCTATGGGACAGAAGAGACCCTATCACCTCAGACATTCAGGTCTTCTTGGGGGCCTTCCGCAAGGTCTTTGATGAGCTGATGAGGTTTCATGGGTTGAGTTTCCTTTGCAGCTTCCTCCCTTTTCAGGCATCATGGTAGCCAGACTGTGGGACAATATGCGGTGCCCTTCTATACCCTATCCTCAGAACTAGGATGAAATAATGAGGTGCTGAGAGGATCAAGGATGAGCTGGCCATGAAATCCCCACCCCCACTACCCTTGATGATCTCATCTCCTGAGCTACCTGAATCGGTCTCAGGTTCCAAGAACACACCAGAGTTGACACGCAAAAGAATCCCTGCACGGAATTTAAACGCTACTCCTCACTCTCGAACTTTAAGATTAACTTGTCTAAATCGGAGGCACTGAGCGTTAACCTTCCTGTGGGAGTAGTCTCGCAGCTGCGGGGAGCCTTTGACTTTCAATGGGCCTCACAGTACCTGCGATACCTGGGACTCAAATTGTCAGCAGATGTGAGCTCCTTATTCAAGTTGAACTTTACACCTCTCCTCCAAAAAATAAAAGAAGATTGTAAAACCTGGTCAAGAGGCACGTTCACATGGTTTGGACGGTCAGCGATTCTCAAGATGAATATCTTCCCAAGATTGCTGTACCTCCTTCAGACCTTGCCAATCGGGATACCCAAGCCCTTCTTTAGAGAAGTCTCTTTTATGCAAACGAAGTTTCTGTGGGCAAACAAGCCGGCGAGGTTGGCACGGTCGCTGTTGTGTAGACCTAGAACCCGGGGTGGGCTGGGCCTCCCGGATCTCAAGGCATACTATGTAGCCACTCATTTAGCCAGAGTGGTGGACTGGTGTAGGCACTCCAAGGCCAAACCCTGGGTGTCGGTGGAGCAGAGCTTCACGGATATTCCAACAGCGGCGCTCCCATGGGTGAATTCCCCATCTAGTACAGAACTTAGGACCCACCCCACGATTGGCGCCATGCTATCTTGTTGTTCTCAGGAGGTGGTCCGGAGATCCCTAATCCCTTTACCCTCCCCCCTCTCCCCGATCGTTGGCACTCCAGATTTCTCCCCGGGTCTTTCTGACCCGGTGTTTCGCCTATGGATCTCCCGAAATAGATTTCGAGCTTACCAAATTGGGGTTGGGGGGCACTGGCCAACGACTGAGGAACTCCGGAACTTCCGGGTTCCCGGACCTTTGGGCCCGTGGCGTTCTATGCAGCTTCGACATTTTCTGTGCTCTCTACCAGACTACAGTCAGTTTGATAGACCCCTTACGGAATTCGAGAAGCTATGCATGGAGGGTGGGACCCTTAGACACTCACTGTCCATCTCACATACCATGCTAGACAACTCCTCGGATCTGCCTCCTCCTAGGTTCCTCCTGCAGTGGGAGTCGGACCTGGGCCTTACACTTTCGGCCACGCAGAGAAACAAGGTACTGTCCCTTGCTCACAAAGCATCCATCAGTTCAAAACTCCAAGAAGCCAACTATAAATGCATTTCCTGGTGGTATAGGGTCCCAACAAAACTACACAGGATGTTCCCAACAGTGGACCCGGGGTGCTGGAGATGTGGCACAGGGGAGGGAGACTTCCTACACATTTTCTGGGAATGCCCGGTGCTGGGAGGGGGTACGGGGAGTGATCAGGCATGTGACTGGACACACGCAGACCCTGGGCCCGGAACTTTTCCTGCTCCAACTATCAGAGTCCTCTGTCCGTGCGTACAAAGGGTCTCTGTTAAGCTTCCTGGTGATGGCCGCTAGGACGTGCATTCCTCTGAGGTGTAGATCCCCTTCCCCGCCGACATTATCGTTGTGGGCAAATAGGGTGAACAAACTGCTGTACATGGAGGACCTGACAGCGTCTATCCACGATAGACATGAGGCCTTTTACAAGACTTGGTTCCCCTGGATCGAGTTTAAATACTCTAATGAATACGGCACATGGATACCCCAAGATTGAGGGGGGGCCCATGGATGCCGTGGGAAGGAGGTGCTCTGAGAGGGTGGATCCCTGCTATGTGTTTGTTCATGTCCCAGTGTTTTTCCCTTCCCTCCCTCTATCCCCCTATGTACCCCCCCTCCCGCTCGTTTCTCGCTAAACCTTTCTTGTCTTACTCGTTTTTTTCTTTTTTCTCTCTTTCTTAATTTAACCGGGTATTCCCGTTCTATAAAACCTTTGGTAAACATGGAGAGGTCTAATTGTTGAAAATGTTCATGTGTCACAGTTAGTCTGTTATACACGGTCATACAATGGTTGTGAAATGTATTGCAATTGATCCAGATTGGTATGATTCCATGTTTATAGTTAAATAAAGAATTTAAAAAAAAAAAAAGAATCCCTGCACCTAGTTGCATTCTTACAGAGGCCGCTGACTTCTCTGTCTCCTGTGTCCGCTGAGGCTCCTGAACCTATTCAGGGTGACCATACTAAGCTAATCAAGCAATGACAGGAACATTGTAGTGCAAAGAGACTATGCTTTTACAGCACACAGTATCCCATCCGTTGTTGTCCCGCAAAGCCAGAAAACTTCCAAGCCTAGGGCCTGTTGGTGAGACTGCCCTAGGTGAGGTTAACAAATTCCCTCCAGTGGCTTTGTCTTTGTCTGTGTTGTGTGGAGATATCCAGAACTCTGTGTTGGCTCTCTTGGACTCTGATTCGGCAGGAAATTTCCTGCAGCAAGCTGAGGTGGAGAAATATCAGATTCAGGTTTGACATTGTCAAAGTCCTTTGATGGTATTGACCATCGAAGGAAGGGCTTTATCCGAGTCCATACACCTTGCTACCGAACAGGTAGAACTATGAGTCGGAATGTTGCATATAAAAATAATCTACGTTATGGTGGGTTCAAACCTGTCACACCCTCTTCTCCTGGGTCTGCCTTGGTTCCATACTCATGAACCCATTCTGTACTGGAGATCCAGAGAGGTGCTCCGTTATGGACAACCTTACTATGAGGGGTGTCTCAACTCAGTATGACCTGTTTGGCCGCTTGTGACACCTTCTAGCCTTCCAGGCTTGCCTCCTGCCTACTGGATGTATTCTGTTTTTGATAAGAAGTAAGTGGAGATGTTGCCTCCACATAGGCAGTACGACTGCCCCACTGACTTGCTTCCTGGGTATCATCCTCAAGGCTGTATCTATCCTCTTTTGCTGTTCGAAACCAAAGCCATGTCTGATTATGTCAAGGAGAACCTGGCAAGTTTCATCCAGAAGATGTTCTCTCCATCTGAGGCAGGCTTCTTCTTCATGAAGAAAACAGATGGATCTCTCTGTCCATGTATAGATTATAGGGGTCTCAAATGCATCACAATTAAAAACAAGTATTCATTGCCTATAATTCTGGAATTGTTTGATCATGTAAGAAGAGCTAAGATGTTAGAGGGGATTACAACTTAATCCGTATTTGTAAAGGAAATTAATGGAAGATTGCTCTCAACAACCGGGACGGTCACCACAAATATCGTGTTATGCCGTTTGGGCACAGTAATGGCCCTGCTTTTTTGCAAGAGTTCGTAAATGATATCTTCATAGATCTCCTCCACTCCTGTGTGGTGGTGTACCTTGATGATACATTGGTTTTCTCTCCAGACCTGACTTCTCACAGGAAGAATGTTGGCCAAGTCTTGCTAAAGGCCCAGTCACACACAACGACTTAACAGCGATCCCGAAAACGATGCGACCTGATAGGGATCGCAGGTAAGTCGCTGGGAGGTCACAGGTGAGATGTCACACAGTCAGATCTTACCAGCGATGCAGGAACAATACAGGTCACAGTAGCGACCTGTAAAACGATCTCAGCAGTCACTGTGACCCTGTCACACAGTGTCAAACACAGCGATGTGTCCTGCCCAGCAGGACATTGCCTTTGAAGAAAATGGCCTGGACCATTCTGCAACGACTAGCGATCTCACAGCAGGGGCCTGATCGCTGGTAAGTGTCACACATAACGAGATCGCTAATGGGATCGCTACTGCGTCACCAAACGGTGACTCAGCTGCGATCTCGCTAGCGATCTCGTTATGTGTGACGGTACCTTAAGACTTCAGCAGAATTGTCTCAATGCCATGTTCAAAAAGTGTAGCAAAGTATATACTTGGCACTCAAATACTTGAATAAACTGGTATTTTAGTGAGTAAGCTTGACCAGATACAGCACAGATGTTTTGGTCTAACATAGACCTTCATCAGTGTACAGTGTGTAGATGAACCTTGTGAGTGAAAGTAGTTTTGTGTAGATCACGGTGTCCACCCCTTTGTGGCAGAACTGCACATGTGGCACCCCTGAGGCTTCCGTCACCACAGGAACATTGCACCCCATCCAGCGGTGTGATGTCCCATCCTGGGTAAGGAAAGGAGTGAACGTCGGTCCACAGGCAAATCTGCACTACACCCATTGTTAGGTACACACAGGGACCAGGGACAGTGGCAGCAACCTTCCCATGCTGCATGCTGGGAGGGTCCGTAAGACCCATCCCTGCTCCCATAGGGTGGTAGTTAAGCAACTGGGTGGGAGGGAGGAGCAGCCGAGTGTAGAGTTGACAGGGAAGGTCAAGAGTAAGCAGTTAGAGTGAGGGAGAGAGACGAAGTGGAAGTGGAGGGAGAAGGAAGGAGGTCTGTGGAAGGCAGAGGAGAAGGAGAGACAGTAGGAAAGAGCTCTAGTCAGTCAGGAGCAAGAGAAGAAAGTGACGCTTCCTGGTGAAGACCCTGGGACCCAAAAGGTCTAGGTCACACCAAGTAGAGAAAAGAAGGGATTCCAGGGCCACAGATAGCTTTCAGGCTCGTGTCCTGTTCCACAGAAACATCGGTGGAGGGATCAAGCTGCACACAGGGGACGGTCCCTAGAAACCGGAGGAGGAGAAGTCAACTCCAAAAGTAAAAACCGAGGCCCAGGGAAGTTGCAAACTCCCCGGGCCACAGCCCACAGCAGAACCTCTGGAAAGGGGGTAAAACTACCGACAGGCAAGCCCCTGGCCCGGAGGCTGTAGTGGAGGCCGAGCCAGGTTCAGCCAACAAGGGCAAGGCTTAAGGAGTCAGCTGAAGAAAGGAACACATAGAGGGGTGCACCGGCTTTTATTCCAGGATCTACCCAGTATCGGCGGAGGTCCCTGACAGTGGGTTCCAGCAGTCAAAAGGCACCAGTGTGCTGCAGCCCAGGAACTGTGAGTAAACATCTTGAAATTGCACCCCCTGGTGTTGTCTCCGTTATTCCGCCTGCACTATTCCATCACTGCATAGACTCCTATGAGCACCAACAGTGTCCCCGGGGCACTGCTCCACCTGTGGGGAGCAGGACCATCCAAGCTGCCATTCCACCAGCCCCGGAGGCCTCATACAGCAGCTTAATAGCCGCAAACCACAGGTGGCGTCACGAATTATAAACTTTAATCATCCGCAAGTCACCGGTCATATTAATTGACTCCCGCCAGGGTCACGGAGTCACGGAGTCAGGCCCCGCCACCACTGATGACCCCCCGGACTAGTCCGGCCCGGCACCGGGTGTCCCATAGCCATGGGGTGGGCCGTACTGTCCTTAACATGCTGTCTCTCTCCATACTGTCCTCCACATGCTGCCCTTCTCTATACTATCCCCCCACATACTGCCTCCTCTCATACTTTCCCCCCACATGCTGCCTCCTCTTATACTTTCCCCCCACATGCTGCCACCGCTCCATAGTCTGCTACACACTGACCTCTCTCCATTCTGTTCAACACATATTGCCTCCTCTCCATACTGTCATCCACACACTACGACATGCTGCCCCTCTCCTTACTATTTCTCACAAGTTGCCCTCTCTACATACTGACCCCGACAAGCGGCTTTTTTCCACAATGCCACACACATGATGGAAGAGTTTCAGTTTGACATATGCCAGGAGAACTTTACCTGCCTGACTGTGTGACGCCCTGGACCAGCCAGGTAGTCACAGTTAGAGCCCCACACAACACCTGTCCCCTAATAAGGTGTCACCAGCCAACCATAAAAACCCTAGTCACCTCTCTCAGTGCTTGATGGACACACCAAGGGGGCGGAGCCAGGCGGTTGGCCATGCCCACCGAGGAGTTCAAAGAGCCTGAGGCGGGAAAAGCGTTGGATGAGTTCTGGAGTGAAGGAGAGTGGAAGCAGGCCTGTGTCCCAGGTCTGCAGCTGACAGGTGCCAGGGTTGGAGCCCGGGCACCTTTGGCTAGGAGGCATACGGAGGCCTCTACCTGCAGGAGCCGGGAAGAGGGGGGTACTCAGACCCTGAAGCTAGGTCCAGAAGCTACTGGGGGCTAGCTAATTAACTGATTGCGGCCAGGACTATAGGTCCTTTCCCACCCAAAGTCCCGACTGAAGACAACAGCCCAACAAGGGGGATAGAAAGCCACCGCCACGGCAGAGAGATCCCTGCGGGCAAAAGGGCTCCTCCGACAATCACAAACAGGGGAGCTGACTCCTGTATTGCAAGTTCAGGTAGTTCATCAACACTCAAACAGGTGCAGGAGAAAGGCAGAGACCACCAACTGGTTGGAGGACCAGACTGCAGCCGGCTGCGGGCACTGACCACCATCATCTTGGTTTACCAGAGACTTGTGTGTGTTACTAATCGTGAGTACATCAGTGCCCTCCGGCCGCGCACCTCCCTGCACCGCCTAACTACTCCCCCAAAGGGTCCCGGGGCCACCATCCCTACCCACAGAGGGGTTAACATCTTGCTGCGCAACATCTCCCCCGGGTGCCCCGTAACTGCAGCGGTGGTGTCCACCTTCATCACAACCCGTGGGTGGTGTCACGAACTTAACCATGGCTCCGGCTGTACACTTACGTCCCCTAAACCGCCAGACCCTTTCAGATCGGAGTGACCACGGGACCCCCGGGTCTGGAGACACTCGAGCCACCCACCAGCGAGCCCAGATCCGAGCGGCTCGGTTGCAGCCGAGCCTGGGGCGGTACAACTGCATTGTGCCAACTGTAAAGTTTGGTGCAGAAGAATTAATGCTATTAGGTTGTTTTTCAGTCATTTGCCTACTCCCTTTTGTTCCAGAAAGGGGAAATATTAATGCTTCAACACACCAAAATATTTTGGACAATTGTATGCTGCCAATGTGGGAACAGTTTGGGAAAGGTCTAAAGCCTGCTTTACACGTTTCAATATGTCGTGCGATCGCATTTCCAATAGCACCCGCCCCCATCGTTTGTGAAGCACGGGCAATTTGTTGCTCGTGTCGCACAATGCTCTAACCCCCCGTCACACGTACTTACCTTCCAAACAACCTCGCTGTGGGCGGCGAACATCCATTTCCTGAAGGGGGAGGGACGTTCGGCGTCACAGCGACGTAACACAGTGGCCGGCCAACAGAAGTGGAGGGGTTGGAGATGAGCGGGACGTAAACATCCCGCCCACCTCCTTCCTTCCACATTGCCGGCGGGACACAGGTAAGCTGCAGTTCATCGTTCCAGGGGTGTCACACGGAGCAATGCGTGCTGCCTTGGGAACATTGAACAACCAGACGCTCGATTTTTAGAAAATGAGCGACGTGTCAACGATAAATGAGAAGGTTAGTATGTCTGCTCGTTCATAGCTGTCACACGCTACAGTATCACTAACGATGCCGGATGTGCGTCACTTAAGACGTGACCCCGCCGACATCTCGTTAGGTATTTCGTAGCATGTAAAGCCCGCTTTACTCTGTCTCAGCATGACGTAGTGCACAATACAAGGTCCATAAAGGTATGGTCGGGTGAGATTGATGTTGAATACTTTGGCGCTATAAAAGAGGTTAAAGAACCGAACCCTCTTGTCTAGGGATGAGCAGACCCGTGGAGTTCGGTTTCGGATAAAGTTTAGTTAAAAGTTTGGGTCTTGATCCCGGACCCCTTTAAGTCAAAGGGGACCCGAACTTTGGTGCTCGAAATGGCTGTAAAATGGCCATGGTAAAGGCTAGGGGCTGCAAAATGAAATCTAAATTTTAGACCTAACAAGTTATATTTTTACGCCTCCCGTACCCACTCGATAGAGAAGCCCTCCTTCTCTGCGATGGAGTAGTTCCTTTTGTATGAAGACAGCTCTCATGGCAGGATGCTCCTCTCCGCTAATAACAATCTGTAAAATTATTTTAAACTTGCAACAATGGGCCTTTTTATATTTTCAAGTAATGAGATATTCTGAATTAAAAGACAATTGTAAATAAGTATTAAAAAGTAAATTGTAATAGTCCTCACTCCTAATTCACCACTAGGAGGCAATATAAGCACATAGAAGAATTCTTAGGCACTTCAGCTTCAGGCATCAGTACTTTGTTATCACAATCAGATGTTTTGTTAGTTACTTTCTCTGCTGAATGATTAAATATTTAAACTGAATCTTTATCTGTAGGTTATAAGATATACAGGCAGAGTCAATGAAATGTCCTCTTTTAAAAACCCTTTTAATATTCTCTATTAGGTTGTATGGACCTTTTTGGCAGGTATGCAATATAAATACAGTAGGGCTGTAGAGGCATATCATACAGAGGGGAAGTGTGTGTGTGCGTGTGGGGGGGATATTATACAGAGGATCAGTGTGTGTGGGAGAGATATTGTACAGAGGGGCAGTGTGTGTGGGAAAGATATTATACAGAGGGGCATTGTGTGTGGGAGAGATATTATGGAGAGGAGTGGTGTAGAGGGCGTTTTGCGTAGAGGGTATATTATGGAGATTGGCAGTGTAGAGGGTGTATTATGGAGAGGGGTGGTGTAGGGGGCGTATTATTCATTTCCTGAGGGAAATACTTAACTTTCTGGAACAATTTCAAGGGTGCTAACATTTTTTGCCATGACTGTGTGTGTGTGTGTGTGTGTGTGTGTGTGTATGTGTGTATATACACAGTATATTGTGTGTGTATATATATATATATGTGTGTGTGTGTGACGCCCTGGACTAGCCAGGGGGTCACAGACACAACACCACACACACCCCTTCCCAGGTGACAACAGTCACACTAAAATCCTTGTTGCCACCCTCCAGGGTCTGATGTCCACACCAGGTGGGGCGGAGCCAGGCAGTTGGCCCCGCCCACCGAGGAGTTCACAGGCCTGGAGGCGGGAAAACACAGTTCAGTTCAGCACAGTTCAGTACAGTCCAGTACAGTACAGTTCAGTGGAGGAGGAGAGAGAGACACACACAGGCGGACCTGAGTCCAGGCCCGCCAGTGGAACTGCTAGTGTCTGGGTCGGAGCCCAAGCACTTCCAGCAAGGTCGGCAGACGGTGGTGGCCGTCTGCAGGAGTTGGTGTACGGTCGGTGAAACCGTAGGACTGGGGTTGGGCGGTGGCCCACCGGTACCGAACCGGGGAGCCAATTGGAGACCAAGCACAAGGCAGGGTACCCCGACTAGGCTAGAAGCCGCCCTGATAGTCAAATTTACTGATTGCGATCTGGACCTCATGGGTTCATTCCCAACCAAGTCCCGATTGAAGGCAACAGCCCAACCATCCAGGATAAGTGCCACCGCCAAAGGCAAGAGATCCAAAGGGCCAGCATCTGCGGGCAAACGGGCTCCTACGACACTTACACGCCGGGGAGCAGACTACCAGTGTCCAGGCACAGGAGTCAATATCTACATAACACAGGTGCAGGGAAATGACAGCCATCACCAACCTGTCCAGGGAGAATACTGCAGCCGGCTGCGGGCCCTGTTCATCCTGCCGCTTGATTTACCAGAGACTCCGTTATCTTGTGTCAGAGTGAGTACACCAGTGCCGTCAGGCACCGCACCGCGCTGCACCACAACACTGCGCCCTGCACCCCGGCCCTCACCTTCCCGCGGGCCCCCGGGACCATCACCCCTGCCCACGGAGGGGTTAACACCGAGCTGCATAACACCGTCCCCGGGAGGCCTAGTCTACGGCAGCGGTGGTGTCCACCATACAATCACCACAACCCGTGGGTGGCGTCACGAACTTTATCATTTCCACCAAACAATCACCCAAACCCCTGCGTGCACCGCCACTACTCCTTTCAGAGCAACGTGACCCTCAGATCCGTGAGAGGCTCGAGCCACCCACCGTACGAGCACGGAACCGAGCACGGAAATTCCTAGTAGTAGCCTTGTGTAGATCAGCCAGGATCATCCTGATAAACTTGGGTTAGATGTGGTACCAGGATTCATATTAGTGATGGAGATCCTCATTCAACGAATCTGGCAGCACCCGGACATAAAAGGGGCTTCCATAGCTGGAACGACACATAGAGCGGCAGCCTTAGCCGATGACCTTCTTCTGTTGACAGAACCCCTCAAAGAATTCCCAGCTATCTTAGATATCTTCGAACATTTTGGCTCACAGTAAAATTTCAAAACTAATTTGGGCAAATAGTAGGCTTTAGGTATACAGCTCCCCCAAGCAACAATGGATACCGTAAGAAATAAATACCCCTTTAAGTGGCCCCCCAAATTTATTACCTACCTGGGAATAAAGATATGCTCACATTGGCCTTCGTTAGTCTCTTTAAAATTTTTCACAATATTAAAATCCTTGTTAAAAGTAATAGCCTCATGGGCAGCCCCATTTATCTCATGGATGGGATGTAAAAACCTATTAAAAAGCTTTGTGTTACCAAAATTTAGTTATGTATCACAGATGTTACCAATTCAGGTACCACAAACCTTTTTCCATAAAGCTAGAACCCTCTTCAACAATTATATCTAGAAGGGTAGGCACCCGAGGTTGAATTATAATACCCTAGTACTGCCTAGGTCAAGAGGTGGGATGGGGACACTAGACCAACAGAAATATCACACAACAGCAATACTATCAATGATAATAGAATGGACTCACAAATCTCCAAACAAACTTTGGACCTTGATCGCAGACTCCACCACTGCGATGAACTTTAAACCCATCCTGCACTCGGCAAAACATTTTCTCCGAGACCCAATAATGGGCAACTTAATCTTTAAGCATGCGCTTCAAACTTGGATAAAACATGTAGATTATTTAATTCCCCCACCTTCCCCGATAATCCGAATAATGGATTTGCCGTGGCTGTTCTCAGATAGCACACAGTCATGCTCTACTGATCAGCTACATACACTCACTATGCCAGAGGAACTAGTGTTAGAGGATGGAACATTAATACCCCTGACTCAGCTTAATAAGATCATAGCCCTGAACTCACTCAACTTATTTCAATATGAAAGACTAAAGTTAGCAGTACTGGATCACTTACCAAATGAGCTGCCCCGAAGGGACCTTTCCACCTTTGAATCTAGGATTACGCAAACAAAATGCCCTCAGAAAGTCCTGTCTAAATTATATCAAATATTGGTCTTAAATAAACTCCCATAGAAACTGGCATTCATATCATTATGGGAAAAAGATCTAGGCAG
Source organism: Anomaloglossus baeobatrachus (assembly GCF_048569485.1). Taxonomy (NCBI): domain Eukaryota; kingdom Metazoa; phylum Chordata; class Amphibia; order Anura; family Aromobatidae; genus Anomaloglossus; species Anomaloglossus baeobatrachus. The sequence goes on from NC_134356.1 coordinate 543,735,433, forward strand.
GAATTTTACAGAGGGAGATCTGATCCAAATTTATAAGAGATCCTTTGGCGTGAAAGTACAGGAAAACTCATACAATTAGTTACCAGATGGTATGTATCACCTCAAACTAGCACATGGTTCCCTTCCTCTTCAGGGTCATGTTGGAGGTGCAATAGAGAACGAGGTACATACTTCCACATTTGGTGGCAGTGTGACCAGTTGCAGCCCTTCTGGGAAAACGTGATTACCTACACCAAGCAGATCTGGAAACGGTCCCAACCCAGCCTAATCTTTCTGAACTTGGTCAGCAACCCACAAAACACTCTGAACAAAACTCTCCTACTGTTCCTACTAGCGGCGGCCAAACTGCTCATCCCCCCCCCCTCTTTGGCGCTCGACAAGTATACCTACTATCCAAAATTGGATGCTCAAAATTGACCAATTATATCATATCGAAGAGCTGGCAGCTTTATCTGATCACTCTCAAGAGAAATTTAGGCTCATCTGGGCCCCCTGGTTGAAGTTCCGAGAATCCTCTGAGTACTTTGAATTGGTGATGTCTTGACCAGCTCCAACTCCCTCTCTCCCGAGCCAGCCATGATATATTTCTTATCTAGCATAATCCCCACTCATGCCTCTTCTCTCTCACTACCTTCTTGAAACCATCCTTACCTTTCCTTACACTCCCCATCCTACTGTTGACATGTTTTATATTTGTTCATCTCACTAATGTTGATTATTCACAAAAGTTTATTGTTGATTACACATGGACTGCAATGGTAAACACACCTAACTGAGGTGAAGAAAGGTTATCTAGAACTGTGGACCGAACTATAAGTCTAAAGCTGAGGTCACACTAAACGACAGCGACAACGACGTCGCTGTTACGTCACCATTTTCTGTGACGTAGCAGCGACCTTGTAAGTCGCTGTTATGATCGCTGCTTAGCTGTCAAACAGCAGCCGAAGCAGCGATCATAACGACAGTGCTGCAACATGTGCAGAGAGCAGGGAGCCGCGCACACTGAGCGCTGGCTCCCTGCTCTCCTAGCTACAGTACACATCGGGTTAATTACACGATGTGTCCTGCAGCTACATGTGCAGAGAGCAGGGAGCCGCACACACTGCTTAGCGCTGGCTCCCTACTCTCCTAGCTACAGTACACATCGGGTTAATTACACGATGTGTACTGCAGCTACATGTGCAGAGAGCAGGAGCCGGCACTGGCACCGTGAGAGCGGCGGAGGCTGGTAACGAAGGTAAATATCGGGTAGCCACCTTGGTTACCCGATGTTTACCTTGGTTACAGCTTACCGCAGCTGCCAGATGCCGGCTCCTGCTCCCTGCTCGCTTCATTTCGTCGCTCTCTCGCTGTCACACACAGCGATCTGTGCGTCACAGCGGGAGAGCAACGACCAAAAAATGAAGCTGGACATTCAGCAACGAGCGGTGACCTCACAGCAGGGGCCAGCTCTTTGCTGGATGTCACACACAGCGACAGCGACGGGACGTCGCTGCAACGTCACAGAAAATGGTGACGTAGCAGCGACGTCGTTGTCGCTGTGTGTGACACCACCTTAAATCTCTCCCTCCAGGACTCAAGTACCTTATATGTTTCTCACATATCCTTATTGTTTTATATTACGTTATGTCAATTTCTTGCTCCGAATAATACCTGGAAGGTGTGCATTGTGTTTCATATGCTATTTTTCACTACAATAAAAAGAATATTGAAAAAAAAAAGATGTAGTACCATTAACTGTCATGGAGTGATGGGTTGGTGGCCACATTATTCTGGGAATGAGTGGTGGTCCAAGGAGTGTCACTGCCTTAATCAAACATTGATGACCTTTTCTAAACAAAGCCCCCCAATTTAAGTAATTGAAAACCATCATGGTAAAATATCTCCCTACATGGTAAAATACCACAGCTAGCTGAGCATCCCTGTCGCTAACACATGCTACCCTGCCATAAGTGGGAAGACAAGTGTCACAATTATGCTGTTGAGTTTTAAAACAGTTATAAATATTGTTTGGATTCTTGAAAAATAAATTTGCACTGAGAATCACCAGAAAAGTTAATTAATTTTCAACCACTAGGGGGCAGTAATAACCATTGTCATTCTAACAGTGACTGCAAATATTCTTCACTTATGGACGTATTATACTTTTATGTTGTTGAATTTTTTAACAGTGCACTTTGGATAATAGAACAGATCTGCAAACATTCAGCGGCTAAGTAGCCAAGGTGACAGCTGGCGTTACTTGGCATGATCTTACCCATTTGGATCCAAGACCACTTGCGAGCTTTATTATTTTGCAATGATTTATCATGTAATGGACTAAGCAGTAACACTGGTGTATATTACAAAACCTGTTTCTAACAGACAATACACTAATTGCCAAAATGTAATGACCAGATCTGAAATCTGTCTAATTTTAACAAGATGATACATTTTTGACAATAACTATCTTGTTTTAAAGGAAACAATCTATTATCTAATTCCATTTACTTTAACTGGCTATGTATTTTTGCAGTAGAGAAGTCATTGGTCAGATTCATTAATTGTGTCTAATTCTTAGGGTGTGTGCACACGATCAAAGTTTGCAGCGTTTTGAATGCTGCATGTTTTTGTAACACCCTGGGGTCGAGGTGGTTAAGTCGACATGTTGCCGGGACGGGGATGCAGATCCTCTGCGTTGTCATGGGGTGGCCTGGCCCGGTTTCGTGACCCCAAGGCGTACAGGAGCGGGAATGTGGAGGATGGAAGGAAGAAAGGAGGATGGGGGTGACGGTGAGGAAAGTCTTTTATCTTGACGCCACCTGCGGTACGCAGCCAGGTAGTAGCTGCTGCTGCCGTTGCTGACCTCTGGGACAGATATCACAGCAGCAAGGGTGGATTTGCTTCCCGCAGGTGAAGCTAGGCCCCAGGGGTATGATAATAGTAGAATGGAGTAATATGTTGAAAGTGCAGGGCTGAGGGCGACGACAAGAAATGGACGACGCAGGTTGGAGTCTCCATTTACTGGTATCCGGTGAAGTCCAGGAGTTGGTGGACCGGTCAGCCTAGAAACAGCAGGGGAGTTTCTCTCTGCCTGGTAGTTATAAGCCTCTTTCTATGCACAGGTGTAGTTTGCTGTGGCCTGAAGCTGCATAGCATCCCTCTTTCTAGGTGTGTTGTATCTTCCATCTGACAGGTAGCCCGAACCAGTACTGGGACTGGGGCTCACTCTGTAGCTGCGACCCCGGGCTCTTTCTTGTCACTTTGCCTCCGGATTTCAGATGAGCCAGAAAAGGTAAACTCTTATGCCCTCCAGCATTACTACTGGACCGTTAGCACCCAGTAGTCTGGGACACCGGTGTCCCGCTCTATGCACTCGGTCCTGGAGAGCTAGGTAGCAGCTCTCAGACAGCGACCGTTCTCGTTGTCTTGTACTACTGTTCTGATGTCTAGCTTCCTGTTACTCCCTAATCCCTCCTCCAAGTCAGTATGTCTAGAGAGGCTCCCTTCAACACAAGTTATGAGCTCCCCCTACTGGTGCAGAGGAGGAAGTGGTGTTCCATGTTAGTGTACCTGGCAGAGATTTCCCCACTGTTTCCAAGCATGGCATTGCTCCCAGTGATGAGAACAATGCCACTGTGGCTCCCAGGACCACTGGGGTGCCACATTTTCACTGAGCCCAAAATGCTGCAATGTACAGTATAAGCACAGTGGATGGGATATCTAGAAATCTGATGCCCATTGTGCTTGTTTTTCCCACAGGAGAGCTTCTTGAGCCGCAGCATGTCAATTTAGGATTGCAGAGGCACAAGTGTTCTACATGGGGAGAATACAGCGAAAGTTCACAGCGGCCTGAACCCTGTGTTGTGGGCACGTGTAGCTGTGGTCTCCTGCGGAGAACTCTCCCAGCTCCACAGAAGGGCTGACACTGCGTCCAGGACCGTGTGCACATACACTTAGACAGTGCAACCTTAGACTAGACAGCCTAATGTATCAGTATTGTATGCTGAATGAAAAATCTAACTTAGAGACTCTCTAGTCTAAGGGGTACTTTGCACACTACGACATCGCAGCTGCGATGTCGGTGGGGTCAAATCGAAAGTGACGCACATCCGGCGTCACTGTCGACATCGGAGTGTGTAAATCATTTTTGATACGATTAACGAGCGCAAAAGCGTCGAAATCGTATCATCGGTTTAGTGTTGGTCATTACCATAATGTCGCGGCAGCGACAGGTACGATGTTGTTCCTCGTTCCTGCAGCAGCACACATCGCTGTGTGAGAAGCCGCAGGAGCGAGGAACATCCCCTTATCTGCGTTCCGCGGCTCATGCCGGCTATGCGGAAGGACGGAGGTGGGCGGGATGTTTAAGGCCCATTCATCTCCGCCCCTCTGCTTCTATTGCCTGCCTGCCGTGAGACGTCGCTGTGACGCCGCACAACCCGCCCCCTTATGAAGGAGGCAGTTCGCCGGCCAGAGCAACGTCGCAGGGCAGGTAAGTGCATGTGAAGCTGCCGTAGCAATAATATTCGCTACGGCAGCTATCACAAGATATCGCAGCTGCGATGGGGATGGGGACTATCGTGCTCAGCATCGCTACCATCGGCTTGCGATGTCATAGTGTGCAAAGTACCCCTAAGTTTACACCCCCTATTATTGGTTTACTTTGTGTGTGACAATTTTGGCAATTTTTTGGGTGCTGCACTTTAGGCCACACCCCATTCCCAGAAATGCATACCCCTTTTCCAGAAAGCCGTGCCCCTACTTATAAAATTTGTCTAAAACACATAAAAATTATGGTGCAAATAATAAAAGGCAGTTTATAAGCACAAATCACTCCAGAATTCTGGTGCATTTAGCTTGTAAATATGTCTCAGGATGTTCATGTATTTTATTGCATTTTATCCTATAGTAAATGTGTAAAATACTGGACAACTGGTGCCTGGTGTGAAATGCATCTGATTTCCCCACACTTGCTCATTCAATCCAGCCTATTAATTTATTTGTTGAAATGTGACACTATGAAGTACTGCTGTCCTTCAGTACTTGTGCTCATTTTAGATGCTATTATGTTGGTAGTGAATAACACTATTTTGTCTTTAAAGTGCACCTAATAATTTCTTTTTCAAATGATAGGTTCACCCTAACATATGCAGCAGGTTGAGGGGGTGTCCAGGTGCTTAAACACCATCAATCCATAAAAAAAAAAAACACCCCCCACCAATCTGCAAGGCATCAGGCTGTATCTATCACTTTAAAATAAATAAATGCTAGGCAATTTTAGAGGATGATTTCATGCACATTTTTTCAGTATGGGTTTAGATGACCAGTTTTCACAGTCCATATTGACCACAACTCATGGAACTTACAGCCCTTAGGCATATTTTAGGCTGTGGATTTGGATTAGGATACCTGTGTTCAGTCCACGCATTGTGGTTCGGTCAGAGTTTTTCACAAAACTCACCAACTGTCATGGCGGCATCAGACGCTATTCGTATTGCATATCCTGAAACTCAGCCCGATGGGTTCTCTGGTGTTTCTGATCTACACAGGCAGACTCGGGCGTCGACCAGCTGTGTGCTCTGTCATTGACAGGCTAGCAAGAGTTAACATCTGCTTGCCTTCTTGTTAGGATCACATGTTGTAAAGAAGCCTATCACATCTGATCCTCCCATAGGTTGAAGGAGATCTTCCACCCACACTGACTACAGTTTCTGCTGTGTTGGTCTGTGTGCTGTGGTGTCGCAGATTTGCTGTAATAAGATTTTCTTTATGCTTGATGTTGTCGTGGAATTACCCGCTGTCTTGTTTCCACTTTGCTTTTGTTTTCCTCCTAATCTCTTATTGTCTTATACCTCTGTGTGTGCAGCGGCATCTGAGAGCTAGTAATCAATGCAGCCTCATTCCATAAACGAAGCTGCAGGGGTAACTATAGGTCATTTCTCATGGTCGGTGATGTCAACTTCAGGTTCTCACAAGCTGTAATAGAGTGACATCACTGACCGGCAGTGACCCTACGAGAACTCAGACCCAAGGTCCCATAGGGTCACTCCTGTGTGACAAATACTGTTGGGGGGAAAACACAAACATCAGAAATAAAAGCTGTAATATCTATCTATCTATCTATCTATCCCTCTATCTATCTATCCCTCAATCTATCTATCCCTCTATCTATTATCTATCTATCCATCCATTAAATATCTATCTATCCATTATCCATCTATCCATTATCTATCTATCCATTATCTATCTATCTATCCATTATCTATCTATCCCTCTATGCATCCTTCTCTCTATCCCTCTACCTATCCCTCTATCTATCTACCTAGATAGCCATCCATCTGGCCATCCTTTATCGATCTATCTATCTATCTATCTAAGAAGAAGGAATTACAACAAAAAAAAATTTTTTTCAATGTGCTTTATTGCATTGAAGGCATAAAAACACAGGTACTAATCGCAGCAATACCACGGCAAAACCGCGGCAAAACGCGGTAAAACCGCATGCCGTTTTCGTGTGCGTTATGCTGTGTTTTTTTGCCGCAGGTGCGGTAATCTTTCAGAGGGTGCAGAATTTCATTTTCTAGTGCGCACAGGGCCTAAGGCTATGTGCGCACTAGAAAATGGACTTTTCTTAAGAAAAATCCGCACCCTCTGGCAGAATACCACACCCACGGCAAAAACCGCAGTAAAACAGCACCTGCGTTTATGCCGCGGTTTTGCCGCGGTTTTTCAGCTGGTTGGTCCCTGCAGTATTTTACCATTATCTATGGCAAAAACCGCAGGTAACTGCAGAAAAGAAGTGACATGCACATGCCGCAGCGGAAATTCCGTGGGTAAATCCGCAGGTATAAACAAACGCAGTGTGCGCACAGCATTTTTTTATACCCATAGGTTTTGCTGGGGAATGACTGCAGAAATGTTAGACACATTTTCTGCAGGAAATCCATGGCAAATCCGTGGTAAATCCGCAGCGTGTGAACATAGCCTTACACAGTTTTTGTATAAGAAATTGCAGAAACTCTACACATCCTACACAATCTGAAAACACCATGTTTTGAGGATCTTTGAGTTGTAATATAGACATTAAGTAAATCAACTGACCAGTTATGGAATGCTACATGTGTAGAAGATTAAAACAACTGCCAGTATATGAATGCAGCCTCAGAACCACTGTCAGTCCATGAATGTAGCATCAGAACCACCATCCGTACATGAATGCAACACCAGTATCATGTCAAAACATGAATGAAGCAACAGAATCAGAATAAGGAGATACGGGGAGTTGTTGGTACTAGCCATCATCAGACTGAGGAACATACATGACCCCAGTGGTGGTTATTAGGCTCCATAGGGATTGAGCAGCAGCCTATCCCAGCTCACATTGAGCACTGCGAGGCCCGAGAGTCTGAGGACAGGTAACCTCAGGAATGTCACTGCTGATCACTCTAATGAGTGATGACATTCCTAACGTCATCACTAATCAGAGTCCTAGGTCTCGTGGTGCTCAGTGTGAGCTGGGACAGGCTGCTGCTGAAAGCCTATGGAGCCTCGTTCTAATGCTCCATAGCCTTTGATCTAGGTAATCGAGGAACGTTATGGGAACTGCTGGAGTACATTGGATCCAAGAACTTTGCTTTGAGGGACAGTCTCTTGTTTTTATCTGTCTCTTTTAATGTCGTTTAGGTTTACATTTGTGGACTACTTCAAAATCCCTGGACTATGGCGGACATGCATGGTTTCTTTTTTTTTAATAAAATGGTTAACCAGGGAAAGTGTGTTGTGGGGGGTTTCAAATAATTTATTGTGTGTGTGTTTTTTTTTTACTTACTAGGCTTCTCCATTACTAACACCAGAACTTGATGCCAGCTGACATCAACCCCCAACTACCATTAGCCCAATTGCCACTGCACCAGGGCAATTGGGAAGAGCTGAGGCGACGCGCCAGAATTGGAAACACCAGCTGTGACCTCATTGCACTTAATCCCGAATTTCGTACACATTATGGTAATACAGCATTGAGTTCAATGTTGTTGGATTACCGGATTATTGACGTCAATGGTGCTGGTTAATCAGATAATCCAGCACCACTAAAGTTAATAAACCGGTAATCCAACAGCATTGAACTCAATGTCAGATTACCGGATTTGAGTTCAATGAGGTCACCTCAGGTGGGTTCACCTATGGTACCGAGGGAACCAACAGTTGTGACGTCAGGTGAACTCACTGACGTCTCCGTTCTCACAGCTGCAGCTCTATCAGTGTGTCCTGCAGCCCACAGTGGTCGGTCATGTTTTCTAATGTGACCACGCACTGCAACCTCATGATGTAGCAAAGCCAGGATTGTTGTGGGATGCCGTGTTGTAAACTATGTCGGACCTGCCTGGATGGTTTGGTGATTAATAAATTGTAGAATGAGGTTTTTATTTATTTATTTATTTTTTTAATACAGGATTTTCTTCTGTGTTTTGTGTTCATTTCTTTTTACTTTCACGGTTAGTAATGAGGGGGGGTCTCATATTCTCCTCCCCATTACTAACCTTGGACTTGATGACCGCTGAAGTTGAAGGCTGCTATCAAAGCAACCTGGGCTTCCATAACACCTCAGCAGTGCCACAGGCTGATCGCCTCCATGCCACGCCACATTGATGCAGTAATTCATGCAATAGGAGCCTCGACCGAGTATTGAGTGCATTTATTGAACATATTTTTCAGTAGGCGCCAACATTTCTGAGTTTAAAATCATTTTTTTCAGTTGGTCTTATATAATATTCTAATTTTCGGAGATATTGACTTTTGAGTTTTCATTGGCTGTAAGCCATAATGAGATAAATGAAATTATCTGAAACATTGTAGTCCAGTTATGATCAGTACTAGAAAAGCATGGCAACAGCGGCATCATCAGCCCCAGCACTGATTGTAGTGATCAGATGATGTCCGCTCACACCTATCAGTGAGCAGAGACGTGGTTTGACCTCACAGTGACTGCTCTGTGTTATTTCAGCTTGGAGATGTGAGGAGAGCATTTACTGCTGCGGATCTGCTGGGATTTGTGGTGCCACAGACTATTCTAGGCTGTGCCACCACTTCTGCTACTATTGCTCTCCCTAACCCCTTCCCCCCTCCTGCCGCCGAGCGCTGATTAGTACTTGATCACTTGATTTTGACAGTTTTTTCTTTTGCACCACCTCCGTGCAAGCATCCTGCAGCTGTGGAGCACTGATCACTGGTGCACATCACTGATTGGCATCCGTGCTTGCTTTTGGCTTAAAAGGGTGGTTCACCCATATTTTTTATTGTCTATATCGATATTATATTGAGAAACAATGTTTCTCTCAAATACCTTGTGTTGTCAATAGTGCCTGTGAGAGGCGCTATTGCAGACCGCTGCTCCCCGTCCAGTGACGTACCCGTCCAATGCTGCCTCGTCACATCCGTGCAGCCGGCTACATTCTGAGCCCATCTGCTCCCTGCTCCTCCTCCCTCCTCCTCACAGCACGTCTCTTGCTTGCAGCGTTCTGCGAGGAGGGAGGAGGGAGGGGGGAGCAGGAGATGCGCCGTGCTGTGCTAGGAGGGAGGAGGGAGGGGGGAGCAGGAGACGCGCCGTGCTAGGAGGGAGGAGGAGGGGGGAGCAGGAGACGCGCCGTGCTAGGAGGGAGGAGGAGGGGGGAGCAAATGGGCTGTGACAGCAGTGAAACACCGCTCACAGCTCAGAGTCTGGAAGACTGTAGCCGGCTGCACGGATGTGACGTGGCAGCATTTGACGGGTACGTCACTGGACGGGGAACAGCGGTCTGCAATAGCGCCTCTCACAGGCACTATTGACAACACAAGGTATTTGAGAGAAACATTGTTTCCCAATATAATATCGATCTAGACAATAAAAAATATGGGTGAACCACCCCTTTAAGACAATTTTTTCCTGTCCATTTTTTTCCCCTCGTTCGCAGCACCTCCACGTATGCATCCTGCAGCCGCCGAGCACTGATCAATGACACACATCACTGATCGGCATCAGGTTGTTTTGTTTTGTTTAAAAAGTGTTAAAAAAGAGAGTCAAATGAAAATAATAAGTTATATTAGTTATAGGGCTAGGTTTGGGACAGTAAAAATATACTGTAGTAATCAGCTTCTACTACAGTAATTTTTACTGAATATAGAAAGGATTAGTGTCAGATAGTAAAGTGTAAAAAAAGAATAAAAAATAATCTAGATTCTACTAAAAAGAATGAAGAAAAGGAATGAACAAAAAGAATGAACATAACTTCTTGGTTCCAAATTATAGAGATGAGTAATAGGTTTCTTAGACATTATAGACATGGAATGAACATAGAATATATGTGGATATATAGGGAAATGTACACATATACCACACAAACAAGTGTATATTTTATTCCATGAGCTTCTTAGGTGGGGAATGAACATGGAATATGTGTAGATAATATTGGAATGAACACATATACCACACAAACAAGTGTATATTTTATTCCATGAGCTTCTTAGGTGGGGAATGAACATGGAATATGTGTAGATAAGAGGGAAATGTTCACATATCACAAATAAACAGGTGTATATTATATTCTCTGTGCTTCAGTTGGCAATGAACAAGGAATGTATGTAGATTACGTTATATTGTGTACTTACCGATCTCACTTTTTGAAAATCTGTCTAGAGAGGTAGACGGGAAAAAAGTAATGATTAGTCTGTAACACAGGAAACAGCGAAAGGAATAAATCAGGGGATTCTACCCAGTAATCCGACATCAAGGAAAATAAGACACTGGTCCTTAGAACCATTCTCCAAATACAGAAGAGTGTCAAGACAACACAATATCACGTGGAAAAGGGTCCACATTCTCCAACAACCCAAGTAGTGGCCGATCTGAATACTTCCAAAACACAGCACCAACATCCCTCAAAAATGTGTATTTTCATTTCTTCTATTTCTAGGGGTCAGACACCTTGTTCGGTAGATGACATTACCCCCACACCTCTTTAGACAACCATATCATTCAATTCAATGTGTGGAGAACTCCATAATGTCTGTAACATTGTGTAACATCAAGGCCTCCTGCAGAGAGAGGAACAAAGGCCACACTCCCCCACTAGATAGGGCAGAGAATGCTAATTATATTAATGTCTACAGAGGAATAATTATATTATGTCCATAATAAAAGATCAAATCCTCAAAAATTGTTCATCTGGAAAAATCCATATGTCCTGTACTAAATGGAAGACATATTCCAAATCAGAAGTCAGAATTATTGTAACACATCAGGAACTTTTGTTCTGCATAAATTTGGCAGAATGAATCAAGCACTTGGAAAGCCTTGGATTATTCTGTACAGAACGAGTTTTATACCAACAATTACCTGATCTGCATCACAGCTTTCTTAAAAAAATATGATATGCCAATGTAATGTAATACCAGAAATTCAAAAAGTATCATGTTCCAGTTTAAGGCCATGTGTCCACGGGAGAATGTAGCTGCGGATTTTTCTGCATCAAAATCCGCAGCTTTCCCGCAAAATCCGCACCTTTTCAAACCTTTTACCGCGGAATTGCCGCGGATTTGATGCGGATTTTGGTGCGGATTTTTTTTTTTTCCCCAATTTTAAAGCCAAAATCCGGATGAAAATCCGCAACAATAATTGACATGTTGCAGATTTTTCCGGATCAAAATGCGCACGAAATCCGCTGCGGAAAAATCCGCAGCGTGGGCACAGCATTTCCAAAATGCCATAGAAATGGCTGGGAAGTGCATGAGCTGCAGATTTTCGGGAAATCCGTGGCTTTTCCGCGAGAAATCCGCGGCAAAATCCGCGCATTTTCCGCAGCGTGGGCACATAGCCTTAGGGCTCATGCGCACACTGCGTCCTGACCAGTCCAGAAATAAATGCACCCTCTGGCAGACTTGACACTGCGTTTTGACAAAAAGAATGCATCCAAAACGCAAGTATTTAGGAAGCATTTTGCATGCATTTGACATACGTTTTGGATACATTTTTGTCAGTGCAGTCCCCCAGTAATTTAGCTCTGCTACATGGCGGCTGATAGCAGACACAGACAGGGCTGGGTGATGAGAATGAACTCGGATGAACTTCACTCGACTTCATTGTCATCCCACAGCTCTGTCTCTGTGTGCTGTCATAAATTCAGATGAACCTCCGAGGTCAGTGCCATGACACAGGAGTCCGCAGCAGTGACGTCAGAACTTCACCTGAATTCACTGACATTGCGTGTCTCTCTCTCTCTCTGTCGCAGCCTCATTTGCAGTCACACGTGAAGGACTCACCTATGACCGCAAATCCCCTGAGTGACTGAAGTGAGCCGTGCGATCAACATTGACGTCACTCAGGTTACCCGTGGCCAGCTGCAGTCCTCCACCTGAGAGCTGTGGCCGCGGGTCACCTGAGTGACGTCACCGCTGATTGCACGGCTCACTTCAGTTGCTGCGTGAAGCTGACAAGAGAGCGGTTGTGGTCTGTGGCCGCTCACTGTCAGCTTCATGTAGCAGAGCTGAAAGCATCGTGGGACCTCATGTGGATTACGTCTGACCTGGAGGGGTATTTGGGGATTAATAAAGTGGTAAAAGAGGGTGTTTTTTGTTTTTTATTCCAAATAAAGGATTTTTTGGATGCGTGAGATTATTTTCTTTAACTTACAGGTTAATCATGGAAGGTATCTCGGGGAGACGCCTGCCTTGATTATCCTAGGACTTAGTGGCAGCTATGGGCTGCTGCCATTAACTCCTTATTACCCCGATTGCCACCGCACCATGGAAATTCAGGATGAGTCGGGTAGAGTCCCGGGACTGACAAAAAGGCGGAAGGCACTCACCAGGTTGTTCGGTAAAAAGCTGTTTATTCGACCTTCAGGTCAGGAGTCATTGTTAGACGCGAAATGGCTGTCGTCCGATGGATTGTGTGTTCCCCCTCCCTCACATAATTCTCCCTGACCTGAAGGTCGAATAAACAGCTTTTTACTGAGCAACCTGGTGAGTGCCTTCCGCCTCTTTGTCACGGCTATTATGGATTGTTTTCTGATGGAAAGAGCACCGCTTCTTTTGCTCTATGGATACACTGCCATAGACCCGCAACACACATCCGTTTTTTTTTGTACGTGTGCGGTACGTATTTGCACGTACCGGAGACACGTACACACGGAGACCCATGTTATTCAATGGTAGATGGCACACACACGTAAAATCACACGGAACATGTGTCCGTGTGATAAGTACGTGTGTGCGCTTTTCTGCACGGACGACATGTCCGTTTTTGGCCGGCAGCACGCAGGCACGGACTTGCTTAAGTCTATGGGTCTGTGCCTACACGGACTGCACACGGAGTATGTCCATGTTCAGCACGTTTTGGGCGTGTGCATTTTTACACTAGCGATCTTATTTTTATTTTTTTTTAAATTAAATTCATTATACTTACCTTTTTTTCTGCTGTTCTGAGTCATACTTACATTGGCGCTCGTTTTTTTTTCTTCCCCCGGCTCATACCGCTCCCCGATCACCAGCGCGGTGAGGAACAGCTGTGCAGAGAATACGCGGCAACAATTACTTTGAATAGGCCAGCCGCTCATTAATCAATCTCGTATTCCCTGCTTTCCCCACCCACAGACGCCTGTGATTGGTTGCAGTCAGACACGCCCCCCACGCTGAGTGACAGGTGTCTCACTGCACCCAATCACAGCAGCCGGTGGGCGTGTCTATACTGTGCAGTAAAATAAATAAATAAATAATTAAAAAAACCGGCGTGTGGTCCCCCCCAATTTTAATACCAGCCAGATAAAGCCATACGGCTGAGGGCTGGTATTCTCAGGATGGGGAGCCCCACGTTATCGGGAGCCCCCCAGCCTAACAATATCAGTCAGCAGCCGCCCAGAATTGCCACATACATTATATGCGACAGTTCTGGGGCTGTACACGGCTCTTCCCGATTTGCCCTGGTGCATTGGCATTCGGGGTAATAAGGAGTTTTTGGCAGCCCATAGCTGCCAATAAGTCCTAGATTAATCATGTCAGGCGTCTCCCCGAGATACCTTCCATGATTAATCTGTAAATTACAGTAAATAAACACACACACCCGAACAATCCTTTATTAGAAAAAAAAACACTAACAAATTGCCTTGTTCACCAATTTTATAAGCCCGAAAAAGCCCTCCATGTCCGGCGTAATCCAGGATGGTCCAGCGTCACATCCAGCTGTGCTGCATGAAGGTGACCGGAGCTGCAGAAGACACCGCCGCTCCTGTCAGCTCCACGCAGCTAATGAAGGGAATAGCGCGATCTGCTGTATTCAGCGTTGGCCGCGAGTAACCTCAGTGACAGCTCAGCTGATCGCGCTATTCCCTTTATTAGCTGCGTGGAGCTGACAGGAGCGGCGGTGTCTTCAGCAGCTTCGGTCACCTTCATGCAGCAGAGCTGGAAGCGACGCTGGACCATCCTGGATTACGCCGGGCATGGAGGACTTTTTCGGGCTTATAAAATTGGTGAACAAGGCAATTTGTTAGTGTTTTTTTTTCTAATAAAGGATTGTTCGGGTGTGTGTGTTTATTTACTGTAATTTACAGATTAATCATGGAAGGTATCTCGGGGAGACGCCTGGCACAATTAATCTAGGACTTATTGGCAGCTATGGGCTGCCAAAAACTCCTTATTACCCCGAATGCCAATGCACCAGGGCAAATCAGGAAGAGCCGGGTACAGTCCCAGAACTGTCGCATATAATGTATGCGGCAATTCTGGGCAGCTGCTGACTGATATTGTTAGGCTGGGGGGCTCCCCATAACGTGGGGCTCCCCATCCTGAGAATACCAGCCTTCAGCCGTGTGACTTTACCCTGGCTGGTATTAAAATTGGGAGGGACCGCACGCCGTTTTTTTTAATTATTTATTTATTTATTTATTTATGTTACTGCACAGTATAGACACGCCCACCGGCTGCTGTGATTGGGTGCAGTGAGACAGCTGTCACTCAGCGTGGGGGGCGTGTCTGACTGCAACCAATCATAGGCGCCAGTGGGCGGGGAAAGCAGGGAATACGAGATTGATTAATAAGCGGCCGGCATATTCAAAGTAATTGTTGCCGCGTATTCTCTGCACGGCTGTTCCTCGCCGCGCTGGTGATCGGGGAGCAGTAAGTATGAGAGAGGGCTGCTCACTTCAGTCACTCGGGGGATTAGCGGTCACTGGTGAATCCTTCACAGGTGACCGATAATCAGTACGCGGCACACAGACAGAGCCGCGGCATGACAATGAAGTCAGGTGAAGTTCACCCGAGTTCATTCTCATCGCGCAACTCTGTCTGCTGTCAGCCGACATGTGTCAACGACATTGTGCAACACACAAACGGACATTCCACACGGACATTTCACGCACACATACACGGGCATTTTACACACAAACACGGACATTTTACACATACACACGGCTCGCATACGCCATCACACGGATGCCATACGTACCGGAGAAACGCCCCAAAAAAATGGAACACATACCCGAAAAATGGACCGTGTCACACGGACGTTTTTTATGCGGAAGTGTGTTTTAGGCCATATAGTGCGGTCACAAGCTTGGATCAAGTTGATTGGGCGGCTTGCTCACTGAATAGTGCCAGGTGATTCCTTCTTTCTTTTGTGCTTAGCGTCCCGGGACTATGGCATCTAATGGATGCGGCAATTCTGGGCGGCTGCTGGCTGATATTGTTAGACTGGGGGGCTTCCCATAACGTGAAGCTCCCCATCCTGAGAATGCCAGTCTTCAGCCGTGTGGCTTTACCCTGGCTGGTATCAAAATTGGGGGGGACCTCACATTGTTTTTTTTTAATTATTTATTTATTTTACTGCACGATATAGACATGCCCACTGGCGGTTGTGATTGGTTGCAGTGAGACAGCTGCCACTCAGCGTGGGGGGGCGTGTCTGACTGCAACCAATCATAGGCGCAGGTGGGCGGGGTAAGCAGGGAATACGAGATGGAATAATGAGCGTCCGGCATTTTCAAAAGAGGAGAAGCCACCACAGTGTGAACGCCATGCAGCGCCGCGCCGGTGATCGGTGAGTATGAGGGAGGGTGTGGGAAGGAGATACCGACATCGACAGAGAGAGAGATAGAGACATAGAGAGAGAGAGAGACCGAAAGACCTGCGTTTTGTATGTCAAATAAACATGCGGATCGCAACAAAAATGCAGTGCAAACTCACTGCTTAGCATTTTGGCAGCGTTTTTCAACAACTCATTGATTTCAATGGGTATAGAACACTGCCAAAATGGACAAAAGAATTGACATGCTGCTTTTTTAAATGCAGAGATTTTGTCAAATTTTTGACAATCAAAACGCTGCATTCAAAAATGCAACGTGCGCACGGATTTTGTATGATTCTCATAGACTTTGCGGTGGAAGCAGAACGCATGGATTTTGACAATGTGACGCTGCAGCTTAAAACGCTGCAGAAACGCAAAAAAACGCAACATGCGCATGAGCCCTAAAAGTCTTACTTGAGCACTGCCCAGTACTGTTTGGCCATGTGTGCACATGTGCTTTTTTTCCTGCGTTTTGGCTGCATTTTAAACTGCAGCGTGTCAATGACAAAATGAATGCGTTGTGCTTCCGCAGCAAAGTCTATGAGAATCATACAAAATCCGTGCGCACGTTGCTTTTTTAGGCAGCATTTCGTTTGTCAAATATTTGTCAAAATAGTTGCGTAAAAAAAAGCAGCATGTCACTTCTCCAGTGCATTTTGGTTGCATTTTTCACCCATTTATATGAATGAGGTGTCTCTCTCTCTATCGGTCTCAGTCTCTCTCGGTCTTGGTCTCTCTGTCGATGTGGTTCTCTCTGTCTCTCTCTCAGTCGGTCTCTCTCTCTTTCAGTCGGTCTCTCCCTCTCTCCTTCCTTCGTATTCACCGATCACCGGCGCAGCGCTGCACAGCTGTCACACTGCTCGGCTGCTTCTCCTGTTCTGAAAGTCCCAGCCGCTCATTAGGCCATCTCATATTCACTGCTTGCAATGACAGTGAACTCGGGTCACTGCTTTGGACCCCGCACTGACCTCAGAGGTTCACCTGAGTTCACTGTCACCGCGCGGCTCTATCTCTGTATGCTCTCATGAATTATGACAGCACACGATGACAGTGAACTCGGGTGAACCTCTTGAGGTCAGTGCGGGGTCCGCAGCAGTGACCTGAGTTCACCCGAGTTCACTGTCATCGCAAGCAGTAAATATGACATGGCCTAATGAGCAGCTGGGACTTTCAGAAGCAGGAGAAGCCACCGAGCAGTGTGACTGAGACAGAGAGACCGAGAGAGACCAATAGAGAGAGAGAGAGAGAGACCAACAAAGACAGAGAGAGAGAGAGAGAGAGAGAAACCTCATTCATTTCAAGGGGTGAAAAATGCAACCAAAATGCACTGGAGAAGTGACATGCTGCTTTTTTTATGCAACAATTTTGACAAATATTTGACAAACAAAACGCTGCCTTAGGCCTGCGACACACATCCGTGCCGCAGGCACGTGTTTGTCATTTTTTACACGTACCGGCGGCACGGAGACACGTTAAGCAATGCTACCCTATTGTAGCAGGCACACACACGTAAAACCACACGGAACGTGTGTCCGTGTGCGTTTGTATGTGTGTGCGTTTTTCAAAGCGCTGACATGTCAGTGTTTTCTCCTGCAGCACGGGTGTCACACGGCCCGCAACCGTACCACACGGGTGTAGTGTGGATGCGGTCCCGTGTGACACGCGCCGGAGAAAAAACACGTGTCAGTGAAAAAAAAAACATTTACTCACCTTCTCCAGCCCTCCTGTCTCTGCCGCTGCTGCCTCTTGCTGCCGACCGCCGCTCATTAATCTCATAGAATATTCACTTCACTGCCTAGCAGCAGCAGCAGCGGGGAGACGGGAGTGCTGGAGACCGAGGATCAGCACCACGGACAGCAGCGCGGACAGCAGGAAGGACCAGGTGAGTATGTTAATTACCGGTTCTACGTGTGCTATCGCAGATAGCACACGTAGAACACACGTGTCCCGCACGTACCAGAGACACGTACTTACCTGCACGCAACACGCAGGGTAAATACGTGTCTCTCGGCACGTGCGTGATTTTCACGTGAATGTGGCAGAGGCCTAAAAAAAAGCAACGTGCGGATGGAAATTTCTGACTTCTCATAGACTTTGCTGGGGAAGCACAACGGATGCATTTTTTCATTAACACGCTGCAGTTTAAAATGCAGTCAAAACGCAGGAAAAAAGCACATGTGCACACATGGCCAAACAGTACTGGGTCGTGCTCAAGTAAAACTTTTAAACTGGAACATGATACTCTTTGAATTTCTGTTATTACATTACATGAGCATATCATATTTTTAAGAAACCTTTTATGCAGATGTGCCGCCTCTGTGCCAGCAGCCGGCGCTGCTCGGATCCGGGCCTTCAGGGGTGATGGCTCGAGGGTCTCCGGACCTGGGGGTCTCGCGGACACGCCGAATAAATGGGGGGACGTAGATGTACGGGCTAGGCCATAGTAAGTTCGTGACGCCACCCACGGTGTGTGGTGAGGTGGGACACCACCGCTGCTGTTATGGGGTACCCGGGGGAGATGTTGTGCAGCAAGTTGTTAACCCCTCCGTGGGAAGGGATGGTGGCCCCGGGACCCGGTGGCTCAGTGCAGAGGATGGCAACTGCAGGGGGTGCTGGTGTACTCACTGTTAGTAAAACACACAAGTCTCTGGTAAACCAAGGTGATGGTGGCCGGTGCCACGGCCGGTTGCGTTCGGGTCCTCCACCCGGCTGGTGGTCTCTATCCTTTTCCTGCACTGCTTTGTGTAAGGTGGACTTTCCTAGTGTGAAACTCAGGAGTCCACTCGCGGCTGGATGTGGCCTCAGGAGCCGTGCCCGCAGATGCTGGGCCGTGGGATCTATGGGCCCTGGCGGTGACCTCTTATCCCTAATCGGTGGGCTGTTGTCTTCTATATGGGACTTTGGGTGGGACAGGACCTCAAGTCCTGGCCTCAATCGGTTAATTAACCAGTTCCACTTGGTTCTGGTCCTGGCTTCAGGGTCCGAGTACCCCCCTTTGTGCTCCGGTTTCCGGGTTGGTTCCCCGCGTCGCTACCAGCGAGCTACAACCCTGTCCCGGTCCACCTCGGTTCCACCAAGCCGTCTTCCCGTCTCCTGCTGACGGAGACCACCATCTGCCTCCTAGCCAGTGGCACCAGGGCTCCTACCCTGGTACTGTTCAACTTGAACTCTTCTGCTGGAGCTACACTTAGCTCCAGCCTACACTCCTCTCCAAACTGAACTTCAGACTTCACTGCCTGTTTTCCCGCCTTGGGCTGTATAAACCCCTGGGTGGGCTGTCTGTCCCTAAGGGGGGGTGACTAGGGTTTTCTGGTTGGCTGTATGTTTCCTAGTGAGGGAACGGTGTAGTGCGGGGGCCTAACTGTGACTACCTGGTTTTTGCCAGGGCATCACACAGATCAGGTAATTGTTGGTATAAAACGCGTTCTGTACAGAATAATCCAAGGCTTTCCAAGTGCTTGATTCATTCTGCCAAATTTATGCAGAACAAAAGTTCCTGATATGGTACAACAATTCTGACTTCGGATTTGGAATATGTCATCCATTTAGTACAGGACACATGGATTTTTTCCCGTAACAGATGGTGCTGTGTCTTGGAAGCATTCAGATCGGCCACTACTTGGGTTGTTGGAGAATGTGGACCCTTTTCCACGTGATATTGTGTTGTCTTGCCACTCTGCTGTATTTGGAGAATGGTTCTAAGGACCAGTGTCTTATTTTCCTTGATGTCGGATTACTGGGTAGAATCCCCTGATTTCTTTATTTTGCTGCTCCCTGTGTTACAGACTAATCATTAATTTGTGCTGTCTACCTCTCTAGACAGACTTTCACAAAGTGTGATCGGTAAGTACACAATATAATGGAAATGTAAAAATTGTTACATATTTTGTACCTACTTCAAGTTCATTCCTCACATATCAAATACAAGGAAAATAATACTTACTTGTTTATATGGGATAAATGTTCATTCCGCTGTAATCTACATATATTCCATGTTCATTCCCCACATTAGAAGCTCATGGAAAATAATATACACCTTTATATATGAACTATATGTTCACTCTCATGTAATCTACATATATTCCATGTTCATTCCCCACCTATCTAACATAGGGAATAAAAAATAGTCCTGTTTATAAGGAATATGTGAACATTTCCCTATTATCTACACATATTCCATGTTCATTCCCCACCTAAGAAGCTCAGAGAATAAAATATACACCTGTTTGTGTGGGATATGTGTTCATTCCCCTATTATCTACACATATTCCATGTTCATTCCCCACCTAAGAAGCTCAGGGAATAAAATATACACTTGTTTGTGTGGGATATGTGTACATTTCTCTATTTTCTACATATAAGCAAGAAATTATGTTCATTCTTTTTGTTCATTCCTTTTCATTCTTTTTAGTATGTCCCCCCCCATGTTTGTGTGGGTTTTCTTCTTCATACTGAGAAGGAATTTAGATTGTGAGCTCCAATGGGGACAGTAATGATCACGTATGTAAAGCGCTGTGGAATTAATACTGCTATATAAGTGAGTAAAATAAATAAATTAGTTGATAGTGCTAGATTAGGGACAATAAAAATATAGTTTAGTAATCAGCTTCTATTACAGTATATTTTTACTGAATATACAGTAGTCAGGATTAGTTGCGGGCACTCAGTAATTTTTTTATTTTTTTTTTTACTGACGTCCGTTTAGTAATTGTAGTTTCAGAATTGAAGTGTAAAAATTTTGCAGTATTTATACTATTTTTTTTTTCTACTGCCTAGAATTACAGTTAGCATAATTTACTTGCAGTCACTCAGTAATGGTTTTATCTGTCGTCCGTTTAATAAGCTTGCTTTTTATTTTACCACCTTTTTATTTTATTTTTACCTTATTCTCTCTAGATTATTTTCTTCTATTTTTTCCCTCTCTCTTCTATTCTAATAAATAAAAAAAGTTTACACCATACACACATACTGTTACTTACTGGAGGTGGATTCACGGGACCGTGCACCGGACTCCCCCAGCGAGGCAACCAGGAGCTAACCCAGGGACTGTCCGGTCACCCCACCAGAGGGTCTAGATGCACGGTAGCTGGAACACTAGGGGTACGGGGTCTGAGTCCTTCAAAGATCCGCACAGGGAAAGTCTATCAGTCCACAGGGAACCGAAGTCAAGACGGATGTCCGGAACCTAACGCACATGCGTGAAGCCCGGGACCAGAGGCAAGCACCGAAGGCCGGGGACAGGGCGCAGAGGAACCGGGGACACAGACTGGATCAGTGGGTATGGAGTGGTGCCGGGACACAGAGACCGGATCAGTGGGTACGGAGCGGTGCCGGGACACAGGGACCGGATCAGTGGGTACGGAGTGGTACCGGGACACCGGAAGCGTGATACATACCTGAATAAAATTTGGTTTATTTTACACCCACACACCTCATATGGGAAAAATAAAACATCCCGTTCTTGCTAAAGACTGTATTCGGCTGAGGAGGCATAGCCCTTCCTTGTCTCTGACACCGATACTGAGGGACAGGATGCCACCATTGTCTATTTTTCCTCCTCCTCTTCTTCTTCTTACAGTGATAATGAACTCCCACACAGATGCCCCAGCACAGCAAATGAGCGAGTGCCCACTGTTAGTGACCTCCTGTGGACCTTACCTCATGAAAATTAGAAAATTATGAGCCTAAAATTTCTGATTTTGTGGCCTATTAAGGAATCAATTTTGACACTAACAGTCACAAAGAAATTCCTTTTCTCTGAGAATTTCGTAAATCTCATGGTGGACGAGACAAAATCATATGCTCAACAATTTCTTGCCCAAAACCCCACTTCATCATTTGCTAACTGGACTCCTGTAGACACAGTAGATATTATGAGGTTTTAGCGCTTTGTCCTTCATATAATTTTATTAGTATAGTATTAAAAATTATATGAAAATATCATCCAAAAGGAACAGGGGAATGCAAAACACAAAAAAGCAAGTATACATAAGAAAGGCCATAATAAAACATGAACCTAATGATCTATGTCAATAATTTATTCAATTGGTGCATATAATAGACTGATGTCCATCTACCAAAGATGTATGTGTGACACCCCACGGAGCTCAAGATAGGAGCTTACCTCCGTACCTTGTATACCCGTCGCCAGGCCAGTGGTTTGTAGAAGTCGTGGCCTGACCCGGTTCCATGGCCCCGTGGTGCACAGTAAAGGGAGGCTAGCAAGATTGTTCCTGTAGAGTTAGTCACCGGTTACAGTGGTGACTGGGGTCCCGGCCTCCTACGCTGCGGACCCTTCCTCCGACCTTTCCTCCTTCAGGGGTGGAACGGATGATGTCGAATACGCCACCTGTGGTGTGCGGCCAGGAATAAGGCCGCTGCTGCATGCTACCTCGCCGGGGGAGATGTTGTGGTGCAGCCGGGATGATATCGCTCCCCACAGGCGGAGCGCCCCCCTCGGAGGGAGAACGGGGAACTGGGAATCGCCAGATCACAAGGCGACGACAAACAGAGTCAGAGTCACTGGGTTGCGGGTTTCAGATTTTTACTCACAGTTCTTTCATGCAATGACTAAGTGTCATTCCCAGGCAGGGCACATGTAAAGTCCTGTAGAGCAGCCTGTGGTCTTTCTCCCCCTGTGTTCTCATATGGTGGTCCCCTCCTTGTCTCTGGAGCTCTTGGGACCCATTACTCTGCCACCCGAAGCTGCAGGGCTCTGTACTTCATCCCGGCTAGCCACCTCTCCCATTCCAGGTCTCTGCCGGCTAATGGACCTGGAGCATCCTAACTGGCATCTTCCTCAGCTTAGGGGTCCTTAGTCATCCACTCGCCCAAACCCAGGTAAGGAAAGGGTGTATGAACCGGTCTGGACTTGGTGGTTCCACTGCTCTGCCTCCCTGAGAGAGAGACAGAGCTCCCTGAGGGAGCTGGTCACTACGTGTCCTCTCTCAGTGCTTTCCCAAGGCATTCTGAGATAAACTGTCTGTTTGTAACTCCCTCTTGCACGTGCCCTGACCTAAGCCTGTGTGAGGCTGTGTGAAGTAGGAAATGAAACGTACTAAGATTTTAACCTCTGCCAGCCCAAGGTGGAAGGATATTATAAAATACATAAAAATACATAAAACTACATAAAAATACAATACCCTGTAGCACCCAGTCTCAGGGGCGCTACATATGTGCAATACTATATCTCAACGCATTATAAAATAACAACAAAATGATCATAAGTATGAATGAATCAATAATACATATTTACTGAAGAAACCATGAAGATGACTGCACTCCGATGTGCCATTCATTTGCTGCTTTCTCAAGGGAATGGACATTTATGATTCAGAGCAAACATGAACAGGTCTCCATGATTTTTCTGCAGACTCACGGTCTACAAAAAATACAAATGTGTGAACAGTTCTATAGATTACTATGGGTACTTCTTCAATCCGGGCAAAACACTGATAAAACACGTGTGTGATTCTAAGACATCTGAATGAGTCAAGAAATCCACTTCAATGTCAGAACATTATTTTTAAAAAAGTTTCCATTACAGGATGATACAGGACTGTGCAATTTAAGGTTATTATACTACTCCTCCTCTGTATCATCACCATTCAAGGTTGCTGACAACTGACATTTGTCTACTCCCTAGTCTGATAAATGGTTACATAAAATCCATAATGTTCTAGTGAAATACAATGAATCTGTCAGCTACAGGTAACTTTATTCTACCAGTCCTCAAATAATCACTTAACTACACTGATCCCTTATCTACGTCAAGAGTCATTGCCTCTACAAGACTTATAATAGTTGGGGTTTTTTTTAATTACATTTAGGCAAAACTCCTAGTTTGCTAATAAACCTGGTAACAGAAGTTGTATCTTCTTGATGACTTTCTGGTTTCAACATGTCATTTGTTGGATAATCCGTTTATAATGGTATATATGGGATTACACATACCGCATAGAGAATTGCTTCAATCAATATGACATGCACAAATATAGAAGACAATAAGGTATTTAAATTAACTGCATTTCCATTAAAAACGAGTCATAGATTTCCTTTCATTTTCAGTGGAACATATTGATATGCCATCAGGCAGGGTACTTAGCTGAGGCTTTTAATCTAACCCTTTTCATATCACTAATGACACTAGACTTGGATGCTCCTAAAGTGAATGTGTCATCAGAAAATGGTCTACTGTTTAAAGCAGGTTTTTCCATTACATGTAGTTTTTTAATTAGCAATATTTTTATTCATATCATAATCTTGAAAAACAAAATTTGCAATCTTGTAATTTTCACACTGGCCAATGGTACTTTTTAGACCACATACTTGCTGTACTTTTAGGGAGAGTATAAAGGCCCCGTCACACTAAGCAACATCGCTAGCAACATCGCTGCTAACGAACAACTTTTGTGACGTTGCTAGCGATGTTGCTGTGTGTGACATCCAGCAACAACCTGGCCCCTGCTGTGAGGTCGTTGGTTGTTGCTGAATGTCCTGGGCCATTTTTTAGTTGTTGCTGTCCTGCTATGAAGCACAGATCGCTGTGTGTGACAGCGAGACAGCAACAACTAAATGTGCAGGCAGCAGGAGCCGGCTTCTGCGGAGGCTGGTAACCAATGTAAACATCGGGTAACCAAGAAGCCCTGTCCTTGGTTACCCGATATTTACCTTTGTTACCAGCCTCCTCCGCTCTCACTGTCAGTGCCGGCTCCTGCTCTGTGCACATGTAGCTGCAGCACACATCGGGTTAATTAACCCGATGAGTGCTGTAACTAGGAGAGCAAGGAGCCAGCGCTAAGCATTGTGCGCTGCTCCCTGCTCTGTGCACATTTAGCTGCAGCACACATCGGGTAATTAACCCGATGTGTGCTGTAACTAGGAGAGCAGGGAGCCAGCGCTCAGTGTGCGCTGCTCCCTGCTCTCTGCACGTGTAGCTCCGTGCGGTGGTAACCAAGGTAAATATCGGGTTGGTTACCCGATATTTACCTTAGTTACCAAGCGCAGCATCTTCCACGCGGCGCTGGGGGCTTGTCACTGGTTGCTAGTGAGCTCACCAGCAACTTGTGTAGCAACGCTCCAGCGATCCCTGCCAGGTCAGGTTGCTGGTGGGATCGCTGGAGCGTCGCAGTGTGACATCCCACCAGCAACCTCCTAGCAACTTACCAGCGATCCCTATCGTTGTTGGGATCGCTGGTAAGTTGCTTAGTGTGACTGGACCTTTAAGCAAGAGTCCTTATCATTAGAGACAGGATTACCATGACAGGTAACACCTCTATACATAGCTGATAACACCAGATCCACTAGTCACAATAAGTAATGTCACAGATGACCCTCCTCCCTTTTTCTTTACAATGACCTTTACATACTATATGCTCATTAGATGGTCCAATACAAAAATTAGGGTCAGAATGTTGTCACTGCTATGCACATGTGTTGTTTCCTGAAACAACTGAAAGTTAGAGTCTAGATGTATATCTATATTTTTAACACAGATTGGGATTTGGGAAAAAAAATTCTCATTTTCTTTTTTTTTAAAAATACATTTAAGGCAATACAAAAACCTGATTTAAACAATAGGTTATTTTCTGATTATTGCTTCCCCTAATGCCTAAATGGGGCTTTATACGCTACGATATCATTAATGTTTTATCGTCGGGGTCACGTCGTTAGTGACGCACATCCGGCGTCATTAACGATATCGCAGCATGTGACACTTATGTGCGACCTAAAATGATCGCAAAAGCGGCCAAAATCGTTTGCAGCGGAGAGGCTGTCCTAAAACAAAAAATCGTTTACCTCTCATTAGCGATGTTGTTCCTCGTTCCTGCGGCAGCACATATCGCTGTGCGTGACACCGCAGGAGCGAGGAACATCTCCTTACCTGCCTCCACCGGCTATGCGGAAGGAAGGATGTGGGCGGGATGTTACGTCCCGCTCATCTCCACCCCTCCGCTTCAATTGGACGCTGTGTAACGTCGCTGTGACGCCAAACGACCCGCCCCCTTAGAAAGGAAGCGGATTGCCGGCCAGAGCGACGTCGCAGGGCAGGTAAGCCGTGTGACGGGGGAGCGCAATTTTGTGCGCGACGGGCAGCGATATGCACAAACGGGTGCGGGTACGCACGTTAGCAATATCGGTACCGATATTGCTAGCGTGTAAAGCCCCCTTTAGTCTTCAGACAAAAAGCTGGAAGAGGCACACCATGAAAAGTTCCACAGACTATTTAATCTAATATATGGGAATTCCTCAACAAAATCTTTATTTAAAACATATTGAAAGGTTGAACGCTTGAGCAAAAATCTAGGGTTTTTTTTCTAGAAGATACAGTAATGAGCAAGGAGATATGTGTAAGGATCCTGTGCGATCTGAAATGCGTCACCTGCTCAGCTTTTAATTCTTTTTTGTGTCCTATGACATTTTATCCAAGATGTTGAAATAAAGTAGTTTTCATTTATTTTTTTGTGGGATTGCTGGATTTTTTTCTCCTTATCCATTTGGACAATACCCCTCCAGTGACCAGCTGGTTTTACCTTCCCTGCATCGCTTGTCTCCTGCCAGGATCTGAATTTCAAGTGGAGTGGCAGATAAGTTCTTTTTTACAGTAATGCGCATGCTGAGGATTTAAAAATCCATACATATTTTCTTTGCTGTTCTTTTGTTCTACTTAAAGGGGTGACCATATATAACATAGAACATGGTTCTTCTAAAATGGAAGAGGTAAAACAAAGGTTCAAGAGGATCTCATTTTTCTTTTCATTCTTTTACCTTTACTCAATACATTCATCAGGTCCCTGGCAGCCCAACTAGTGAATGGAGTGATAGTCCTAAAGTTAATGGAGCGATGGTGCACATACACAAACCCCTCCACTAATTGGAGAAGTAGCTGTTAATATGCAGTTGGAGGACAGGTGCGCTCATATCTCACACAGCATATTCCCCAATATCATCTACTACCTTAAACTATCCACAGCAAAAATATGGTAAACATATTCCTTTAATAGTTATTTTAATAATTAGAATAAGCAACAAAAACAAATAGAGAATAGATAAGTGACCAGTAAGTCATTTTAAAAAAACAAAACTGTTGTTTCCATTAGTTTTATAAGGACTACAAATCACATAAAAGCAAAAAACAAAACACAAGAGATTATTGTCAGGGTAATACTTGATGAAACATATATCAGATAGAGTGAGAAGTCTGCAGTGGACTAAAAAATAATGGAATACATTTGTAGAAACTTAATGTAGTCTTTACTAGAGTTGAGCGATGTTCGAGTCGAACGGTTCGTCAATTTCAAATTCAAGTGATTTTGGGCGACGTTCGAGTCGTTCGACGAACTCGAACGATTTGCTTCAAGTTCGGCAGTTTGAGTTACCATTCGATAACGGTTCGATCACCAAAAGCGTGGCTTTTAACAGTAAGGGCGGCTTTGCACGTTGCGACATTGCACATGCGATGTCGATGGGGTCAAATCGAAAGTGACGCACATCCGGCGTCGCAGTCGATATCGCAACGTGTAAAACCTTTTTGATACGATGAACGAGCGCAAAAGCGTCATTATCGTATCATCGCTGCAGCCTCCGACATTTCCATAATGCCGATGGTGCGACAGGTACGATGTTGTTCCTCGCTCCTGTGGCAGCACACATCGCTGTGTGTGAAGCCGCAGGAGCGAGGAACATCACCTTACCTGCCGCCGGCGGCTATGAGAAGGACGGAGGTGGGCGGGATGTTTACATCCTGCTCATCTCCGCCCCTCCGCCGCTATTGGCCGCCTGCCGTGTGACGTCGCTATGACGCCGCACGACCCGCCCCCTTAGGAAGGAGGCGGGTCGCTGGCCAGAGCGACGGTCACAGGGCAGGTGAGTGCATGTGAAGCCGGCGTAGCGGTAATTTTCGCTACGCCAGCTATCACAAGATATCGTACCTGCGACGGGGGCGGGGACTATCGCGTGCGACATCGCAGCATCGGCTTGCGATGTCGCAACGTGCAAAGCCCGCCTTAGGCTATGTGCGCACATTGTGTATTTGCATGCGTCCTGCGTCCCCAGCACAATCCCTCTCTCTTTCCTACTCACCGATCACGGGCGCCTCGCTGCACGGCTGTCACAAATCTCCGGCGGCTTCTCCTCTTTTGAAAATGGCTGCTGCTTCATTATTCAATCAGTTATTCCCTGCTTTCACCGGCGCCCATGATTGGTTGCAGCCAGACACGCCCCCACGATGAGTGACAGCTGTTTCACTGCAACCAATCACAGCCGCCGGCGGGCTATCTATATCGTGAAGTAAAATAAATAAATACATAATTTAAAAAAAACCTACGGCTCCCCCCAATTTTGATACCAGCCAGGATAAAGCCGCACGGCTGGAGGTTGGTATTGTCAGGATGGGGAGCACCACGTTATGGGGAGCCCACCACCCTAACAATATCACCCAGCAGCCGCCTGGAATTGCCGCATCTGTTAGATGTGACAGTCCCGGGACTCTACCCAGGTCATCCCGAATTGCCCTGGTGCAGTGGCAATCGGGGTAATAACAGGTTTAATCATGGCAGGCGTCTCCCCGAGATACCTTCCATGATTAACGAGTAAGTGAAAGTAAATAAACACACACAACGAAAAATTCTTTATTTTGAATAAAAGACAAAAAAGCCCCTCATTTTCCTCTTTATTAATCCCCAAACAACAATCCAGGTCTGAAGTAATCCACACGACACTGTCAGCTCTGCTACATGAAGATGACAGGGAGCGCCGTAGAACACAAGCGCTCTGTGTCCTCTCCATGCAGCAACTGAAGTGACCCGCGCTGTCACCGGAGACTTCACTCTGCAATGCAGAGGTCAAGATAACCAAATCTTCGTATGCTTCCCATTAGAGGCAGTGGCTCAATAGTTAGAGCTACTGCCTAAGGAGCATTAGTTCAAGTCCCAGCCGCCCCGTTAAAGAATTGAATTGAATTTATTTTTAATTTTAAATTATAATTATTATTTATAATTACAACTTAATTTAATTTAATTATGCACTGAGGGGAGGAGCCGGACATCAGCTGTGAGCCACGGGACACACCTCTAAAATCGGAGCAGTTCACGGAATGAGGCTGCATCGCTCTCCTCTCTCTCTTCTCTCTTTTCTCTCTCTCCTCTCTCTTCTCTCTCCTCTCTCTCTCTTTCCCCCCTCTCACTTCTCTCCTCTCTCTTCTCTCTCTCGTCTCTCTCATCTCTCTCTCTTTTTCTCTCTCTTTTTATCTCTCTCTTGTTCTCTCTTTTCTTTCTTTCTCTCTCTTTTTCTCTCTTTTTCTGTCTTTTTTTCTCTTTCTCTCTCTTTTTCTCTCTTTTTCTGTCTTTTTTTCTCTTTCTCTCTCTTTTTGTCTCTCTCTTTTTCTCTCTTTCTCCCTCTCTATCTCTCTCTCTCTCTTTTTCTCTCTCTCTCTTTTTCTCTCTTTTTCTCTCTCTCTTTTTCCCTCTCTCTTTTTCTCTCTCTCTCTTTTTCTCTCTCTCTTTTTTCCTCTCTCTTTTTCTCTCTTTCTCCCCCCCTCTCTTTTTTTCTTTCTTTTTCTCTTTTTTTCTCTCTCTCTCTTTTTCTTTCTTTTTCCCTCTCTCTCTCCTCTTTGTAGCTGAATAATCCACTTCTGGATTCTCAAGTGCAAAACAGAGGTCAAGATTACCAAATCTTCCCATGCTTTTCATTAGAGGCAGTGGCTCAATGGTTAGAGCTACTGCCTAAGGAGAATTAGTTCACGAATTTGAGCCCCGGACGTCCCGGTATTTAATTTAATTAAATTTATTTTTAATTTTAAATTATAATTATTATTTATTTATAATTATAATTGAATTTAATTATGCACAAAGGTACTGAGGGGAGGAGCCGGACATCAGCTGTGAGCCGCTGGGCACACCTCTAAAATTGGAGCAGTTCACGGAATGAGGCTGCATTGCTCTCTCCTCTCTCTCTTCTCCCTCTCCTCTCTCTCTTCTCTCTCTCTTCTCTCCCCTTCTCCCCTCTTCTCTCTCTTCTCTTTCCTCTCTCCTCTCTCTCTTTCTCTCTCCCTCTCTTCTCTCTCTCTTCTCTCTCTCTCTTCTCTCTCTCCTCTCTTCTCTCTCTCTCTTCTCTCTCCCTCTCTCTCTTCTCTTTTCTCTCTCTTTTCTCTCTCCCTCTCTGTCTTCTCTTTTCTCTCTCTTTCCTCTCTCTTTTCTCTCTCTCAGACCTGGCGATGATCAGCTGATGCGGTCACCTGACGGAATCAGCTGACACTATAAGTCGAGCGGTGAGGCCGGCTTTTTACCGCCCGGCCGGCTAAACTATCAACTGCTGCTGTTGGACAGGAGTCTGCACAGAAGTGTGCAGTTTGTTCTTGGTTTTTTTTGCACTGATGCATCAGCTGATTGTATAAAAGCCGTTTATACAATCAGCTGCTGTGTCATGTCATTCAGGCCCTTGAACCTGACACATCATCTGATCACTTTGCCTTCCAGCAAACCGATCAGATGATATTGGATCCGGTTTGGACGGCGCGGGACACTTGACCCAGGATTACTGCGGAGGGGGGTTCTTTATTTCAATAAAGATGGAGTCACTAATTGTGTTGTGTTTTATTTCTAATAAAAATATTTTTCTGTGTTGTGTTTTTTTTATCTGTACTAGAAGTTCATGATGGCCATGTCTAATATTGGCGTCACACCATGAATTTCGGGCATAGGGCCAGTTGATAATATATAGCTAGCCCTAACCCCATTATAACCCAGCGAGCAACCCGTCACTAGGGCAGCTGGAAGAGTTGGATACAGCACCAGAAGATGGCGCTTCTATGAAAGAGCCATTTTCTGGTGCGGCTGCGGACTGCAATTCGCAGCAGGGGTGCCCAGAAAGCTTGGGCACCCTGCACTGAAGATTCCAATCCCCAGCTGCCTAGTTGTACCTGGTTGGACACAAAAATTGCGCGAAGCTCACATCATTTTTTTTTTTTTAAATTATTTCATGAAATTCATGAAATAATTAAAAAAAAGGCTTCCCTATATTTTTGGTTCCCAGCCAGGTACAAATAGGCAGCTGGGGGTTGGGGCAGCCCTTAGCTGCCTGCTATTCCTGGCTAGCATACAAAAACATGGCGAAGCCCAAGTAATTTTTTTGGGGGGGGCAAAAAACTCCTGCATACAGTCCTGGATGGAGTATGCTGAGCCTTGTAGTTCTGCAGCTGCTGTCTGCTGTCTTTATGGAGGAGAGCAGACAGCAGCTGCAGAACTACAAGGCTCAGCATCCTCCATCCAGGACTGTATGCTGGAGGGAGAGACAGGGGGAGCAGAACTACAAGGCTCAGCATGCTCCATTCACTAGTGTATGCAGGAGAGCAGACAACAGCTACAGAACTACAAGGCTCAGCATGCTCCATTCACTAGTATATGCAGGAGAGCAGACAGCAGCTGCAGAACTACAAAGCTCAGCTAACTCTATCCAGGAATGTATGCAGGAGTTTTTTGCCCACCAAAAAAATGACGTGGGCTTCACCATATTTTTGTATGCTAGCCAGGTACAGCAGGCAGGTATGGCTGCCGCCAACCCTCAGCTGCCTATTTGTACCCGGCTGGGAACTAAAAATATAGGGAAGCCCTTTTTTTAATTATTTCATGAAATAATTAAAAAAAAAAACGACATGGGCTTCATCCCATTTTTGTGTCCAGCCAGGTACAACCAGGCAGCTGGGGATTGGAATCCGCAGGACAGGTTGGCCCGAGCTTTCTGGGCCCCTCTGCTGCAAATTGCAGTCCGCAGCCGCCCCAGAAAATGGCGCTTTTATAGAAGTGTCATCAGCTGGCGCTGTATCCAACTCTTCCAGCTGCCCTGAAGCCGGATGGCTCGCTGAGTAATAATGGGTTAATACTAGCTTTGTTTTACTAGCCAGTATTAAGCCAGAGATTCTTAATGTCAGGCAAGTTTGACCCGGCCATTAAGAATCTTCAATAAAGGGTTAAAAAAAAAAGACGCCACATAGAGAAAAAATACTTTAATAGAAATAAATACACAGACACATTAGAGACTCCATGTTTATTACTCCCTCTCAACCCTCCACGATCCTGGTCTTCTGTCTTCTTTCTCTTTCAACCCATGCAGCTCTGCTACATCAGACAGCACTGCATGGGAGGAAGACGCTGCTGCTCCTGTGCAGTCTAATCACTCAGTGAGTGAGCAGAGGCTGCGGGTTGTAAGCGGTGACGTCACTGCTAACAGGCGGGTTACTATAGCAACGGTGATCTCCATTATTCACCGGCTGTGGCATCCAGTCCTTGCATGTGGGCTGACTCTGTAAAGAGCGCCGACAAGCATGGACGGGGAGTCGACCATGTGCCAGAGCATTTCGTCAGTACACGGAGATGCTCAAAGGAGAACTGCGTACCAGAGAGATGCACTGACAGGACCTAGCATGACGTCTAGCCATGTGACCAGCCAATGAGATAATAGACACGTGACTGGTCACATGCTATTTTGACGTCACATGTAGCTGCAGCACACATCGGGTTAATTAACCCGATGAGTGCTGTAACTAGGAGAGCAAGGAGCCAGCGCTAAGCATTGTGCGCTGCTCCCTGCTCTGTGCACATTTAGCTGCAGCACACATCGGGTAATTAACCCGATGTGTGCTGTAACTAGGAGAGCAGGGAGCCAGCGCTCAGTGTGCGCTGCTCCCTGCTCTCTGCACGTGTAGCTCCGTGCGGTGGTAACCAAGGTAAATATCGGGTTGGTTACCCGATATTTACCTTAGTTACCAAGCGCAGCATCTTCCACGCGGCGCTGGGGGCTTGTCACTGGTTGCTAGTGAGCTCACCAGCAACTTGTGTAGCAACGCTCCAGCGATCCCTGCCAGGTCAGGTTGCTGGTGGGATCGCTGGAGCGTCGCAGTGTGACATCCCACCAGCAACCTCCTAGCAACTTACCAGCGATCCCTATCGTTGTTGGGATCGCTGGTAAGTTGCTTAGTGTGACTGGACCTTTAAGCAAGAGTCCTTATCATTAGAGACAGGATTACCATGACAGGTAACACCTCTATACATAGCTGATAACACCAGATCCACTAGTCACAATAAGTAATGTCACAGATGACCCTCCTCCCTTTTTCTTTACAATGACCTTTACATACTATATGCTCATTAGATGGTCCAATACAAAAATTAGGGTCAGAATGTTGTCACTGCTATGCACATGTGTTGTTTCCTGAAACAACTGAAAGTTAGAGTCTAGATGTATATCTATATTTTTAACACAGATTGGGATTTGGGAAAAAAAATTCTCATTTTCTTTTTTTTTAAAAATACATTTAAGGCAATACAAAAACCTGATTTAAACAATAGGTTATTTTCTGATTATTGCTTCCCCTAATGCCTAAATGGGGCTTTATACGCTACGATATCATTAATGTTTTATCGTCGGGGTCACGTCGTTAGTGACGCACATCCGGCGTCATTAACGATATCGCAGCATGTGACACTTATGTGCGACCTAAAATGATCGCAAAAGCGGCCAAAATCGTTTGCAGCGGAGAGGCTGTCCTAAAACAAAAAATCGTTTACCTCTCATTAGCGATGTTGTTCCTCGTTCCTGCGGCAGCACATATCGCTGTGCGTGACACCGCAGGAGCGAGGAACATCTCCTTACCTGCCTCCACCGGCTATGCGGAAGGAAGGATGTGGGCGGGATGTTACGTCCCGCTCATCTCCACCCCTCCGCTTCAATTGGACGCTGTGTAACGTCGCTGTGACGCCAAACGACCCGCCCCCTTAGAAAGGAAGCGGATTGCCGGCCAGAGCGACGTCGCAGGGCAGGTAAGCCGTGTGACGGGGGAGCGCAATTTTGTGCGCGACGGGCAGCGATATGCACAAACGGGTGCGGGTACGCACGTTAGCAATATCGGTACCGATATTGCTAGCGTGTAAAGCCCCCTTTAGTCTTCAGACAAAAAGCTGGAAGAGGCACACCATGAAAAGTTCCACAGACTATTTAATCTAATATATGGGAATTCCTCAACAAAATCTTTATTTAAAACATATTGAAAGGTTGAACGCTTGAGCAAAAATCTAGGGTTTTTTTTCTAGAAGATACAGTAATGAGCAAGGAGATATGTGTAAGGATCCTGTGCGATCTGAAATGCGTCACCTGCTCAGCTTTTAATTCTTTTTTGTGTCCTATGACATTTTATCCAAGATGTTGAAATAAAGTAGTTTTCATTTATTTTTTTGTGGGATTGCTGGATTTTTTTCTCCTTATCCATTTGGACAATACCCCTCCAGTGACCAGCTGGTTTTACCTTCCCTGCATCGCTTGTCTCCTGCCAGGATCTGAATTTCAAGTGGAGTGGCAGATAAGTTCTTTTTTACAGTAATGCGCATGCTGAGGATTTAAAAATCCATACATATTTTCTTTGCTGTTCTTTTGTTCTACTTAAAGGGGTGACCATATATAACATAGAACATGGTTCTTCTAAAATGGAAGAGGTAAAACAAAGGTTCAAGAGGATCTCATTTTTCTTTTCATTCTTTTACCTTTACTCAATACATTCATCAGGTCCCTGGCAGCCCAACTAGTGAATGGAGTGATAGTCCTAAAGTTAATGGAGCGATGGTGCACATACACAAACCCCTCCACTAATTGGAGAAGTAGCTGTTAATATGCAGTTGGAGGACAGGTGCGCTCATATCTCACACAGCATATTCCCCAATATCATCTACTACCTTAAACTATCCACAGCAAAAATATGGTAAACATATTCCTTTAATAGTTATTTTAATAATTAGAATAAGCAACAAAAACAAATAGAGAATAGATAAGTGACCAGTAAGTCATTTTAAAAAAACAAAACTGTTGTTTCCATTAGTTTTATAAGGACTACAAATCACATAAAAGCAAAAAACAAAACACAAGAGATTATTGTCAGGGTAATACTTGATGAAACATATATCAGATAGAGTGAGAAGTCTGCAGTGGACTAAAAAATAATGGAATACATTTGTAGAAACTTAATGTAGTCTTTACTAGAGTTGAGCGATGTTCGAGTCGAACGGTTCGTCAATTTCAAATTCAAGTGATTTTGGGCGACGTTCGAGTCGTTCGACGAACTCGAACGATTTGCTTCAAGTTCGGCAGTTTGAGTTACCATTCGATAACGGTTCGATCACCAAAAGCGTGGCTTTTAACAGTAAGGGCGGCTTTGCACGTTGCGACATTGCACATGCGATGTCGATGGGGTCAAATCGAAAGTGACGCACATCCGGCGTCGCAGTCGATATCGCAACGTGTAAAACCTTTTTGATACGATGAACGAGCGCAAAAGCGTCATTATCGTATCATCGCTGCAGCCTCCGACATTTCCATAATGCCGATGGTGCGACAGGTACGATGTTGTTCCTCGCTCCTGTGGCAGCACACATCGCTGTGTGTGAAGCCGCAGGAGCGAGGAACATCACCTTACCTGCCGCCGGCGGCTATGAGAAGGACGGAGGTGGGCGGGATGTTTACATCCTGCTCATCTCCGCCCCTCCGCCGCTATTGGCCGCCTGCCGTGTGACGTCGCTATGACGCCGCACGACCCGCCCCCTTAGGAAGGAGGCGGGTCGCTGGCCAGAGCGACGGTCACAGGGCAGGTGAGTGCATGTGAAGCCGGCGTAGCGGTAATTTTCGCTACGCCAGCTATCACAAGATATCGTACCTGCGACGGGGGCGGGGACTATCGCGTGCGACATCGCAGCATCGGCTTGCGATGTCGCAACGTGCAAAGCCCGCCTTAGGCTATGTGCGCACATTGTGTATTTGCATGCGTCCTGCGTCCCCAGCACAATCCCTCTCTCTTTCCTACTCACCGATCACGGGCGCCTCGCTGCACGGCTGTCACAAATCTCCGGCGGCTTCTCCTCTTTTGAAAATGGCTGCTGCTTCATTATTCAATCAGTTATTCCCTGCTTTCACCGGCGCCCATGATTGGTTGCAGCCAGACACGCCCCCACGATGAGTGACAGCTGTTTCACTGCAACCAATCACAGCCGCCGGCGGGCTATCTATATCGTGAAGTAAAATAAATAAATACATAATTTAAAAAAAACCTACGGCTCCCCCCAATTTTGATACCAGCCAGGATAAAGCCGCACGGCTGGAGGTTGGTATTGTCAGGATGGGGAGCACCACGTTATGGGGAGCCCACCACCCTAACAATATCACCCAGCAGCCGCCTGGAATTGCCGCATCTGTTAGATGTGACAGTCCCGGGACTCTACCCAGGTCATCCCGAATTGCCCTGGTGCAGTGGCAATCGGGGTAATAACAGGTTTAATCATGGCAGGCGTCTCCCCGAGATACCTTCCATGATTAACGAGTAAGTGAAAGTAAATAAACACACACAACGAAAAATTCTTTATTTTGAATAAAAGACAAAAAAGAACCTCATTTTCCTCTTTATTAATCCCCAAACAACAATCCAGGTCTGAAGTAATCCACACGACACTGTCAGCTCTGCTACATGAAGATGACAGGGAGCGCCGTAGAACACAAGCGCTCTGTGTCCTCTCCATGCAGCAACTGAAGTGACCCGCGCTGTCACCGGAGACTTCACTCTGCAATGCAGAGGTCAAGATAACCAAATCTTCGTATGCTTCCCATTAGAGGCAGTGGCTCAATAGTTAGAGCTACTGCCTAAGGAGCATTAGTTCAAGTCCCAGCCGCCCCGTTAAAGAATTGAATTGAATTTATTTTTAATTTTAAATTATAATTATTATTTATAATTACAACTTAATTTAATTTAATTATGCACTGAGGGGAGGAGCCGGACATCAGCTGTGAGCCACGGGACACACCTCTAAAATCGGAGCAGTTCACGGAATGAGGCTGCATCGCTCTCCTCTCTCTCTTCTCTCTTTTCTCTCTCTCCTCTCTCTTCTCTCTCCTCTCTCTCTCTTTCCCCCCTCTCACTTCTCTCCTCTCTCTTCTCTCTCTCGTCTCTCTCATCTCTCTCTCTTTTTCTCTCTCTTTTTATCTCTCTCTTGTTCTCTCTTTTCTTTCTTTCTCTCTCTTTTTCTCTCTTTTTCTGTCTTTTTTTCTCTTTCTCTCTCTTTTTCTCTCTTTTTCTGTCTTTTTTTCTCTTTCTCTCTCTTTTTGTCTCTCTCTTTTTCTCTCTTTCTCCCTCTCTATCTCTCTCTCTCTCTTTTTCTCTCTCTCTCTTTTTCTCTCTTTTTCTCTCTCTCTTTTTCCCTCTCTCTTTTTCTCTCTCTCTCTTTTTCTCTCTCTCTTTTTTCCTCTCTCTTTTTCTCTCTTTCTCCCCCCCTCTCTTTTTTTCTTTCTTTTTCTCTTTTTTTCTTTCTCTCTCTTTTTCTTTCTTTTTCCCTCTCTCTCTCCTCTTTGTAGCTGAATAATCCACTTCTGGATTCTCAAGTGCAAAACAGAGGTCAAGATTACCAAATCTTCCCATGCTTTTCATTAGAGGCAGTGGCTCAATGGTTAGAGCTACTGCCTAAGGAGAATTAGTTCACGAATTTGAGCCCCGGACGTCCCGGTATTTAATTTAATTAAATTTATTTTTAATTTTAAATTATAATTATTATTTATTTATAATTATAATTGAATTTAATTATGCACAAAGGTACTGAGGGGAGGAGCCGGACATCAGCTGTGAGCCGCTGGGCACACCTCTAAAATTGGAGCAGTTCACGGAATGAGGCTGCATTGCTCTCTCCTCTCTCTCTTCTCCCTCTCCTCTCTCTCTTCTCTCTCTCTTCTCTCCCCTTCTCCCCTCTTCTCTCTCTTCTCTTTCCTCTCTCCTCTCTCTCTTTCTCTCTCCCTCTCTTCTCTCTCTCTTCTCTCTCTCTCTTCTCTCTCTCCTCTCTTCTCTCTCTCTCTTCTCTCTCCCTCTCTCTCTTCTCTTTTCTCTCTCTTTTCTCTCTCCCTCTCTGTCTTCTCTTTTCTCTCTCTTTCCTCTCTCTTTTCTCTCTCTCAGACCTGGCGATGATCAGCTGATGCGGTCACCTGACGGAATCAGCTGACACTATAAGTCGAGCGGTGAGGCCGGCTTTTTACCGCCCGGCCGGCTAAACTATCAACTGCTGCTGTTGGACAGGAGTCTGCACAGAAGTGTGCAGTTTGTTCTTGGTTTTTTTTGCACTGATGCATCAGCTGATTGTATAAAAGCCGTTTATACAATCAGCTGCTGTGTCATGTCATTCAGGCCCTTGAACCTGACACATCATCTGATCACTTTGCCTTCCAGCAAACCGATCAGATGATATTGGATCCGGTTTGGACGGCGCGGGACACTTGACCCAGGATTACTGCGGAGGGGGGTTCTTTATTTCAATAAAGATGGAGTCACTAATTGTGTTGTGTTTTATTTCTAATAAAAATATTTTTCTGTGTTGTGTTTTTTTTATCTGTACTAGAAGTTCATGATGGCCATGTCTAATATTGGCGTCACACCATGAATTTCGGGCATAGGGCCAGTTGATAATATATAGCTAGCCCTAACCCCATTATAACCCAGCGAGCAACCCGTCACTAGGGCAGCTGGAAGAGTTGGATACAGCACCAGAAGATGGCGCTTCTATGAAAGAGCCATTTTCTGGTGCGGCTGCGGACTGCAATTCGCAGCAGGGGTGCCCAGAAAGCTTGGGCACCCTGCACTGAAGATTCCAATCCCCAGCTGCCTAGTTGTACCTGGTTGGACACAAAAATTGCGCGAAGCTCACATCATTTTTTTTTTTTTAAATTATTTCATGAAATTCATGAAATAATTAAAAAAAAGGCTTCCCTATATTTTTGGTTCCCAGCCAGGTACAAATAGGCAGCTGGGGGTTGGGGCAGCCCTTAGCTGCCTGCTATTCCTGGCTAGCATACAAAAACATGGCGAAGCCCAAGTAATTTTTTTGGGGGGGGCAAAAAACTCCTGCATACAGTCCTGGATGGAGTATGCTGAGCCTTGTAGTTCTGCAGCTGCTGTCTGCTGTCTTTATGGAGGAGAGCAGACAGCAGCTGCAGAACTACAAGGCTCAGCATCCTCCATCCAGGACTGTATGCTGGAGGGAGAGACAGGGGGAGCAGAACTACAAGGCTCAGCATGCTCCATTCACTAGTGTATGCAGGAGAGCAGACAACAGCTACAGAACTACAAGGCTCAGCATGCTCCATTCACTAGTATATGCAGGAGAGCAGACAGCAGCTGCAGAACTACAAAGCTCAGCTAACTCTATCCAGGAATGTATGCAGGAGTTTTTTGCCCACCAAAAAAATGACGTGGGCTTCACCATATTTTTGTATGCTAGCCAGGTACAGCAGGCAGGTATGGCTGCCGCCAACCCTCAGCTGCCTATTTGTACCCGGCTGGGAACTAAAAATATAGGGAAGCCCTTTTTTTAATTATTTCATGAAATAATTAAAAAAAAAAACGACATGGGCTTCATCCCATTTTTGTGTCCAGCCAGGTACAACCAGGCAGCTGGGGATTGGAATCCGCAGGACAGGTTGGCCCGAGCTTTCTGGGCCCCTCTGCTGCAAATTGCAGTCCGCAGCCGCCCCAGAAAATGGCGCTTTTATAGAAGTGTCATCAGCTGGCGCTGTATCCAACTCTTCCAGCTGCCCTGAAGCCGGATGGCTCGCTGAGTAATAATGGGTTAATACTAGCTTTGTTTTACTAGCCAGTATTAAGCCAGAGATTCTTAATGTCAGGCAAGTTTGACCCGGCCATTAAGAATCTTCAATAAAGGGTTAAAAAAAAAAGACGCCACATAGAGAAAAAATACTTTAATAGAAATAAATACACAGACACATTAGAGACTCCATGTTTATTACTCCCTCTCAACCCTCCACGATCCTGGTCTTCTGTCTTCTTTCTCTTTCAACCCATGCAGCTCTGCTACATCAGACAGCACTGCATGGGAGGAAGACGCTGCTGCTCCTGTGCAGTCTAATCACTCAGTGAGTGAGCAGAGGCTGCGGGTTGTAAGCGGTGACGTCACTGCTAACAGGCGGGTTACTATAGCAACGGTGATCTCCATTATTCACCGGCTGTGGCATCCAGTCCTTGCATGTGGGCTGACTCTGTAAAGAGCGCCGACAAGCATGGACGGGGAGTCGACCATGTGCCAGAGCATTTCGTCAGTACACGGAGATGCTCAAAGGAGAACTGCGTACCAGAGAGATGCACTGACAGGACCTAGCATGACGTCTAGCCATGTGACCAGCCAATGAGATAATAGACACGTGACTGGTCACATGCTATTTTGACGTCACGGAAGGTCCTATCAGCAGTACTGGTTACCGGTAGGGCGCAGCGATGATCAGAAGGAAAATCAGTGGGAGATAGAGTGCAGGATGCGTCGCGGGGACCTGTAAGTGTAATGGTAATGTTTATTAACTGTATGTGTACATGTATAATGTGTTTGTATGTCTTTTTGTTTGCCTGCATTGTTTTCAATGGGGTTCGAAGGAGTTCGTCGAACGTTCTTCGAACGTTCACCGAACTAAGCCACCGTTCCACGAACTGAACCGAACTCCAACACCAGAGGGTGGCTCAACACAAGTCTTTACACCCCAAAGAGTCTTCTCACTAAATTAGATTACCCTGCCAATACCAAATTATAACATACTCCAGAACAAACTATAAACAAAGACATAGACACATAGGGGATAAAAGGATAAGAGAAGAATATAGGAGGATTACCCATTGTATTGAGCCCAAAAGTAATCCCTTGGTGCCCAGATAGTCTCAAATTAGTCAATTCCTGCATTGAGGATAGCCAAATATTATATCCTCCGATCATCAGAAATTCTGTTGAACAACTCCTGACAAGAGGGGGGATTCATCTTCTTCCAGTAGAGAGCAATCAGGCATCTAGCAAGGAGCAGCTTAGAAGAGTTTTTCCCCATCCTCCTAAGGGAGACTTTGAGAATATAAATCAATGAATCTAGAGAAACCTCCATCTATAGTACTTTATGGATCAAAAATTTAACTGAAAGCCAGAACCGTAGAATTATAGGACATGACCTGATAATATGAGTTAACATACCTGGTGAGGCCCTACAGCACCAGTAGACATCTGGAAACAGGTGAATAAGGTTCTGCAAAAAATCTGGTGTATACTAGAACATTAAGATTTTATATTGATTCTCCTTGTACAATAAGTAAGCTGATGTTTTCGCTGCTCTTTTCCAAATTATCTGCCAGGTCTGCGATGATAGTCCTCTCCCCGGAAAAGACTCCAACTTAACCATATATGAATGTTTAGCCTGAGAGGTCACTAGCAAGGCATCCAAAATCCTATAAATATCAGAGATAAAACCCCTAAAAGAGCTCCTTCTACATAGGCTCTCGAATTCCGTTGGTTGGAAAACTCTCGTACAACCAAACCCAGCCAGTGCTAGATATTTAATCCTATTGTATTGAAAAAAAAAATCACGATTAAAATGAAAAAACTTTTGTAAAAATATTTAATATTGTCAAAAGTGTGTAATTCCAAAGAGTGTTATTGACAAAATCACAAAATAAAAGTCTAAATAACCTCACAGATATCCACGGATGAAGCATAGAAGATTCTAAGCTGTTTGGAATCATGGGCTGATAAATGAAGGAAGTCACTGTCAAATTTGGAGACCTTAACCCAAACTTAGTAGTGCATGTGTGACAGATATCTCTAGTGAACTGAATGGGGCCTAATAAAAGGTAATAGAAGCTTAGTATGGCAACTAGACTACAAGAGGGAGTTCAGGTGGATAGGAGCCAACCACAGTTTCTCCATATCTGTACACTTTTTATAGGCCCACATTGAACC
The DNA here is from genome assembly GCF_048569485.1 of Anomaloglossus baeobatrachus. Taxonomy (NCBI): domain Eukaryota; kingdom Metazoa; phylum Chordata; class Amphibia; order Anura; family Aromobatidae; genus Anomaloglossus; species Anomaloglossus baeobatrachus. The sequence goes on from NC_134356.1 coordinate 543,777,292, forward strand.
CCAGGATGGGATCCTTCTTAAATGAGTATCCCAGTAATATATAATGATATATGGGACTGAAAAGTCTCCTTGTGATTTGTGGGTATTGAGTTCTTGTTTAGAAATCCTATGTTTATCATTCGATATGAATCTCATTATATTAGCTTGAAGTGATTTAAGCTCTCCTAAGAGAACCCTTACAGCGAGAGTCTAAAAAATGTAGGTTAGTTTAGGGAGGAGCAACATTTTCACCCATTAACGAGATTCAATAAGGTTTCCATTTAGCTGACATATTTCTCAGATCTCTAAATAGGACTGGAAAGTTACCCAAGTACAAAGTATTATAGGAAGAGGTTAACACCCAGATATTTAATTGCATACAATTTCCAATAGAAATTTATTTTGAAGACATCTAAATCAGGTGGAGGGATGTTCAATTTTAGCACCTCCATCTTTGAAACGTTAATGTTATACCCCGACAGGATACCATATTCTCTGAGGGCTTCTTTCAGATTTGGCAAGGTGATGTGATGTTTAGTGAGGGTTAACAGGACATCATCTGCAAATAGGGAAATTTAAAAAAAAAAGTATTTTACTTCTACCCCTGATACATCACTATTTTGACAAATAAAAGCTGCCAATGGTTCAATGCACATAGCAAAAAATAGAGGTGATATGGGACATTCCTGTCTTGTGCCAGTCATGATTTTAGTTTTATAGACGCCAAATGAGATTTATAAAGGGCCCTTAAGACCACAAGAAATGAGCCAAAAGTCTTCATTGTCTCAAACATGAAGGACCAGTTAAGACGATCAAACAGCTTGTCCGCATCCAGACTCAGAAGAGCTTGCTTTTTTATTATGGTTATCCACGTCAATTAAATCGACTACCCTCTTGGCATTGTCTCCACCCTTATGGAATGGATCCCACCTTATCTTTATGGATTAATTGTAATAGCCAAATATTGAGTCTACTGACCAAAAGGTGAGTAAAAATCTTCAAATCTAAGATGAGAAGAGCAACTGGCCTATAGTTTAAGCAATTAAGGTGATCTCTATCTGATTTAGGACTAAGAATCAACATGGGAAAGAATATCAAGATTGGGAGAGCCAGTCAGAAAGGAATTAAACAGGTTGGAAATGTGGGTAATTAATTCATCTGCAAATGTTGTATAGTACAGATATGTCACACCGCTTGGCTCCAGGAACTTAGCAAGAGGGAGGTCACCTATTATTGAAGCAACTTCCTCTACTGTAATCTGTTCATTAAGGGAATGTAATGCTTCCAACAAAAAAATCCCAGCCTAGATAGATCCTTATTAAGCAAAGATATTCGATGCTTCAGATTCGAGGAAAGGGAATCCTGTAGATTGTAAAGGTTTTTTTCCATAAACTTTTAGGAAAATATTTGCGATAGTTGATAGATTATACTAGATCATGCCATCCCTTCTCTAAAGGCTTGGGGGGCAGAAGCCACAGAATGATCTTTGAGTTGGCGGCCGAGTAAAGAGTGAGCTCGATTACTTGATTTCATAATACTTTTAGTATATAAAAGTAGCTTTCCAACCTTACACATTGACAGGTCTTTCAGCTTATTTTGTGCTACTATCACTTTCCTCAGTACCCCTGAAGTCGTCAATTTAGATAGTTTGTTTTCCAGATGTTTAAGCTGGGAGGAAAGTTTAGAGTGAAGATAATTGTCATTTTTCTTTAGCATGGAGTCCTCTGCAATACATCCCCTGATAATCGGCTTGTGTGCCTCCCACAGAACTACAGGCAAAGACACCAAGCCCAAGTTCTGTTGGAAAAATTCACCAAGATGTGTAGTCAGCGTTTTCCTTATATTGGAATCTTTGAGTGAGAATTCATTTAAATGCCAATGGCAAGATCGCGATAAGGGAAAACTGGACTTCAGATCCAGCACAATCGGAGCATCATCTGACCAAGTAATGGAAACCATTTCAATACCCTCCATCAATCTAAGAGTTATAATATTGGCAAATAACTTGTCAGTGCAGTGGGGAGGGGAGAAAAATGAGTATGCTCTTTCTTTGGGATGATCAACTCTCCAAAGGTCAAACAGGAAATTATTCCCAATCAGCTTCCTAAACTCATCTGATAATCTTTTCAAATTAACAGGAGAGCCCCCATCGAAAGTCTATCCGAAAGTTTAGAAAAAGGGAAAGATGAAGTCACCCCCTATCAACAAGACCACAGAGCGTAATTTCAGCAGGAAAGAGAAGACTTTTTGCAGAGTGTAGTTGTCCTGTGTTTGGGGCATAAATATTGTATAAAGTGGTGGGCTTGCCTTTTAATAAACCTTCAAGAATTATAAAAATACCACCTGGATGTAGGTGTGAATTAAGCACCTTCATTGGGCAATTTAATGAGATTAAATTAGCTACCCCTCTTTTTTAATATTATTACTAAAAGCAGAATATGCAATAGGAAAATTATTAATTGCAATCTGAAAAGTTCCTGAGCTTTCATAGTGGATCTCCTGAAGAAAAGCAATATCCGTCTTCTGGGCCTTCAATTCCCAGTGTAATTTTCCTCTTGCCAGGGAAATTAAAGGCCCCTTCACACTAAGCAACATCGCTAGCAACATCGCTAGCAACATCGCTGCTAACGAACAACTTTTGTGACGTTGCTAGCGATGTTGCTGTATGTGACATCCAGCAACAACCTGGCCCCTGCTGTGAGGTCGTTGGTTGTTGCTGAATGTCCTGAGCCATTATTTAGTTGTTGCTCTCCCGCTGTGAAGCACACATCGCTGTGTGTGACAGCGACAGAGCAACAACTAAATGTGCAGGCAGCAGGAGCCGGCTTCTGCGGAGGCTGGTAACCACTTTAAACATCGGGTAACCAAGAAGCCCTGTCCTTGGTTACCCGATATTTACCTTTGTTACCAGCCTCCGCCGCTCTCACTGTCAGTGCCAGCTCCTGCTCTGTGCACATGTAGCTGCAGGACACATCGGGTTAATTAACCCAATGTGTGCTGTAGCTAGGAGAGATGGGAGCCATCGCTAAGCATTGTGCGCTGCTCCCTGCTCTGTGCACATGTAGCTGCAGCACACATCGGGTAATTAACCCGATGTGTGCTGTAACTAGGAGAGCAAGGAGCCAGCGCTAAGCGGTGTGCGCTGCTCCCTGCTCTGTGCACGTGTAGCTGCAGCACACATCGGGTAATTAACCCGATGTGTGCTGTAACTAGGAGAGCAGGGAGCCAGCGCTCAGTGTGCGCTGCTCCCTGCTCTCTGCACGTGTAGCTCCGTGCGCTGGTAACCAAGGTAAATATCGGGTTGTTTACCCGATATTTACCTTAGTTACCAAGCGCAGCATCTTCCACGCGGTGCTGGGGGCTGGTCACTGGTTGCTGGTGAGCTCACCAGCAACTCGTGTAGCGACGCTCCAGCGATCCCTGCCAGGTCAGGTTGCTGGTGGGATCGCTGGAGCGTCGCAGTGTGACATCTCACCAGCAACCTCCTAGCAACTTACCAGCGATCCCTATCGTTGTTGGGATCGCTGGTAAGTTGTTTAGTGTGACTGGACCTTTAAGGTCACACTAAGCAACTTACCAGCGATCCCAACAACGATAGGGATCGCTGGTAAGTTGCTAGGAGGTTGCTGGTGAGATGTCACACTGCGACGCTCCAGCGATCCCACCAGCAACCTGACTTGGCAGGGATCGCTGGAGCGTCGATAGACGAGTTGCTGGTGAGCTCACCAGCAACCAGTGACCAGCCCCCAGCGCCGCGTGGAAGATGCTGCGCTTGGTAACTAAGGTAAATATCGGGTAACCAACCCGATATTTACCTTGGTTACCAGTGCACGCAGCTACACGTGCAGAGAGCAGGGAGCAGCGCACACTGAGCGCTGGCTCCCTGCTCTCCTAGTTACAGCACACATCGGGTTAATTACCCGATGTGTGCTGCAGCTACATGTGCACAGAGCAGGGAGCAGCGCACAATGCTTAGCGCTGGCTCCCTGCTCTCCTAGTTACAGCACACATCAGGTTAATTACCCGATGTGTGCTGCAGCTACACGTGCACAGAGCAGGGAGCAGCGCACACTGCTTAGTGCTGGCTCCCTGCTCTCCTAGCTACAGCACACATCGGGTTAATTAACCCGATGTGTCCTGCAGCTACATGTGCACAGAGCAGGAGCCGGCACTGACAGTGAGAGCGGAGGAGGCTGGTAACAAAGGTAAATATCGGGTAACCAAGGACAGGGCTTCTTGGTTACCCGATGTTTACTGTGGTTACCAGCCTCCGCAGAAGCCGGCTCCTGCTGCCTGCACATTTAGTTGTTGCTGTCTCGCTGTCACACACAGCGATCTGTGCTTCACAGCGGGACAGCAACAACTAAAAAATGGCCCAGGACATTCAGCAACAACCAACGACCTCACAGCAGGGGCCAGGTTGTTGCTGGATGTCACATACAGCAACATCGCTAGCAACGTCACAAAAGTTGTTTGTTAGCAGCGATGTTGCTAGCGATGTTGCTTAGTGTGACGGGGCCTTAAGACCTCTTACATAAAGAGAGACCATCCATACCATGATTACCAAACAATACAGGAGAGACAATGCAAATAGTAACCACTCACTTGCTTGAGTTGCTTCATGTATCCGCTTCCCAGACTATCCCCAGCAGAACGGTGTGCTTTGTTCAATAGATGTATTTTCTTTCAAGAAATATAACTGATCTGACTTAAAGGGACTGGAAAGACACAAAAGGGCACAGGGAAGAAAAAGACAACAAAGCATGCAGAGAAAACATGAACAATTGTAAATATTTAACAATATTTCCCAGAGACATCCCTAGATTGGGGTTATCACCATGGCACTAAATGATCCCACAAAACTAGTGTTAAAAAAAAAAAAAAAAGAGAACGTTCAAGGTTAAGAGAATAACCTCCAATATATATTATCTATGGGAGGAGCCCACAGTTAAAGAACTGAAAGGGAAATGAAAAACAAAATACAAAAGAAGTAACTGGAAGCCCAACACTACATCCAGCCAGGCACAAAAATAGTTGGGTCATGGAAAACACAGTAATCTTCAGAAAAAAAAGGAATGGCATATGGCTGGTAAAAATAAGCTATAGTGGCACCAGCCAAAGAGTTTCAAACCGACCATGAAAAATAATCCGAAAAGAAAAACATCCAAAATGATTTGGACAATCGGGGTTTAGGGCTGCACCTTCTAGCCGAAGTCATGCCGGATCAGGCCCAATGCTCCTCTATACCCCTTTCCTCTTTTTCCACTCAGATGCTGCACCAGTGGAGGGGGTCTGAAGGCAGTGACAAGTCCCAACCCAAGGGTAACTCGTTGCCCAAGTAAGTGACAGACCTCTGGGATCTAGCCTTCATCATTATTTTCTTATTAGTTTCATAATCATGTAAGTAACAAATTATATTGCGGGAGAGAGGCGAGGAATCTTTGGGCTTTAGGGTCCTATGTGCTCTCTCAAACTTAATGGGTAATGTTGGAGGGTTTCCCAGAATAGAATTAAAAATGTCCTTCGGATCCTCCTGGCCTGACGATTCAGGGACACTCCAAACTATCAGGTTATATCTTCTGCCCCTGTTATCAAGATCTTCAATATGAGTTTGCCACTCGCTCACCGCTCTCTTTTTAGAATGGTATTGTTGGAGATCTGACAAGTGATCTGGTAATGTCATGTTACCCTTCCAAAGAATCCAGTCTGCCTGCTATATGCTGCAGATCCTGTCTCATAGATGCAATTCTAGACCTGCATGCCTCCTTGACTTCAGTAAAGATTTTAAACCCTTCTTGGATGGGACACAATTTAGGAAGTTCTCCCAGTCAGAGAAAGACAAGGGGGAACAATGGGCCATCGATTCTTTGGCATGTGGATCAGGGGACACTATTACTGCTCCAGTAACTTTAGTATTGCCTGAGTTCATATGAGAACCACCCAGTCCAGAGTCTTTCCTGTTCACCTCTTCAACAGAGCCTTTTTTAACAGAACATATTCTGTCCAGCCTGGGAGATAATAGGGTCAGAGACGAGCTCCGAGGCACAGGCCAAGCAGAGTGCTCAATCAATGAGTGACCCAGGTCTGCAGGTGCTATCAGACCTCCACTGGCAGACACAGGTCCAGGAACACCTATCACCAGTCCAGAATTTGGCTGTAAAATGTCCGATTCAGGTCTGAGGTCCTTCCAGATCATCCCCTTCCAAATCCACAGAGGCCAGAGCTTTTTCTGCCTCACAGGCACTCACTACTTCTCTTTCAGAGAGGAGCGCTGACAAGTAGCAAAATGGTACCACATATCTCCTAAGCCCGCCACCTCTTTGATAAAAAATAAAAAAAAAGCTTCTAGCGCGGTAGCTGTGGAGGAGAAAGCGGCCAGAGAAACCCTCATTATTCGGGGCCCAATCACAGTGAGACTGTTATTTGGCAGATGCAATGCTGTAAAAGCCAGAAATTAGCAGCTTCTGGCTGGAATTCTCGTCCCTCACATTCTCTCAGCTCAGCATCCTGTACACACCCCCAACATTAAGCATCTCTTGAGATTATGAAATATATGGGACGGCATTATGCCAAGCTGCAGTTTAATGGTATGCTTATAGCAAATATAATGTTAAAGTTCGCTATGTTTGTATAGTGGGAAGAATATATTGCATTCACAGGAAAAGAGTGCCAGGAACATGTAAGGTAAATAAAAAAGACTGACCCGCATATCCAATAGGTGTGAACAGGTGCTAGCTGAAAACACATTATAACTACAAAACATATACAGCTGCACACTAAAATGCTAACAATGAATAAGGGAACTCTGGTATCGCATTACTGCTATAGGAATATTTAAAAAAAGAGATATTTAGCATATGTATTGGCCAATGCATGTGAGCCAAGTCACCATGGCAAAGTAATCTCTGTAAACTGGGAACCTAACCTGAAATGCCACTATCTGGGTAAAAACCTCCATGTCTGGGCTGCTAGACTAAAAACCTAACTTAAAATGCCACTATCTGGGTTAACACCTCCATGTCTGGGCAGGTAGATTCCAGCTATAAAGGGGAATGAACACAGCCTGGTTATAGGGTGGAATGCTCAATCAGAAAGAGATGCACTATAAATAAAAAGACTGACCCGCACATCCAATAGGTGTGCACAGATGCTAGCTGAAAATACATTATAACTAAAAAACATATAGAGCTGCACACTAAAATGCTAATAATGAATAAAGGAACTCTGGTATTGCATTACTGCTATAGGAATATTTGAGAAAAGAGATATTTAGCATATGTATTGGCCAATGCATGTGAGCCCAGTCACCACGGCAAGGTAATCTCTGTAAACCGGGAACCTAACCTGAAATGCCACTATCTGGGTAAAAACCTCCATATCTGGGCTGCTAGACTAAAAACCTAACTTGAAATGCCACTATCTGGGTTAAAATCTCCATGTCTGCCCAGACATGGAGGTTTTAACCCAGATAGTGGCATTTCAAAATGACACCTTATGGCTGCCCTCCATGTTACATCCAGAGACACCGAATGACATTGTCACTTTATATTTATTAACATAATACTTTCTGTATCGCCCCCCCCCCCCTTCTTGAAACCAAATATTACTATCAAAAGAAAAAGGCAATTAAGGTATTGGTAGAACCCCCCCCCCCCCAAACTTGGAACCAAATATTATTATCAAAAAACCATCCCGATACAACCATTACAAGATCTACTTTTGTCCCTGGTGGAGATATCAGAACTTATAGACGAATAAAGTAAAACTGAAACAGATTTAAATACATTTGAATTAACAATACATGAGGAGACAGAACCTTCATTAATATTCACCACAGTACTACAGGCACCTTCACCATCATCTACATCTATGACATCCAATATTTCTTTTTTAGAAATAGGTCCAACAAGACCAAGTACATCGGAGATAGTGATTTTACCCCCTGTAATCAGCTGCTCCCAGTTAGCTCAGAACTGAGCCCGGTACAAAAGAATCATATAACAAATTATTTTACACCACTAGTAAACCAAAGAGCAAAAAAAAAGAAAAATAGGGCAAGGGGATTGAGAGGAAAAGGGTACACAATAAAAAAGAAAGAAAGGAAATAAAATCAAAGAAATATAAATAAAAATAAAGAAATTGAACTTGGAGAATCTGAGGGTATTTCTATACCAACAGTAAAAATATTTAATTTATCCTCACATATTTTATCAGAATCAGAAATAGAAATTTTAAGTAAAGGTCTGAATTTCTGTTCGACACAGGACGCAAATGTGTTCGACTTTTTTTGGATCTAAACACTTTTACACGAAAATTAACCCTCAAACGACATTTTTTATTGGAAAAAAAAAGACACCGAATATGGATAATGTTAAGTCAACAAGTGATATGGAAACTTTTAAAATTAATAATAATAATAATAATAATAATAATAATAATAATAATTACCGAGGTACAGCCAAAATCGGGGTTTTACTCCATACAAAGTAGAGGACATAATATAGAGACATTTTTTGCATTGGTTCAGGAGGAATTCAGGCTAATGGAAGGAAATAAGGAAAATAATGATGATAAATTAATAAAGGATGAAACAAAAAGCAACTGCAAGAAAATAAATAATAAAAGTACACGTAATTTTAAAGGAAGAAAATTGAATAATATTTCTAAGCAAGAAAAAGAGGCTCTGGAGTTTTAAAAAATAACACAAACGTTGTGATACGTCAAGCAGATAAAGGGGGCGGGGTGGTGATCCAAAATAGAAAAGATTATATAGAAGAAGCTCACAGGATCCTCTCAGATGATAAATATTATTTAAGATTAGATAATGATCCAACACAAATATATATTAAAGAATATAAGACTTATAAAATAAATTCTATTTTCCGAGGCTTAATCTGGGGAAGGAAGCGCCCACGGATGAGGTTAGAATATTTACAGAGACCCAAAGACGAAGGGGGACTGGCTCTACCTAATCCTTGGTGCTATTACTTAGCTACCCAGAGCCAACACATGGTGGGGTGGGGTGTGACAGGTTTGGAGACCTCGGCGGGGAAAATATTACAGTATGTGATCGGAAAAGGTCCTCTGCTGGCAAGTCTGGAGGCGGGAAAGTTTCGTCCACACTCTGCATCATATCCTACTATACAGTTGATAGATAAAGTATGGGGTAAGATCAAACAGGTGAGACAGGTAACCGGGTTCACTAGATATACCCCCATGTGGGACAACCCCAACATTCCGGAATTTTTATCCCTTAAAGAATTTGGACAATGGAGGAGAATTGGTATCTGGTACCTCTCCCAAGTGATGGATGGGAACATATTTAAGACTTTTGAAGTACTGCTAAAAGACTTCCCACTGGGACATAGTATGTTTTATAAATACCTGCAGCTACGTCGCATTTGAATCGCAGAACAGAATAACACCAATTGTTATACGATCAGATAGTGTAATTAATATATTAGGGATGCAGAGAGGGACGGCAGGATGTATATCAATGGTCTACGGGGGACTTCAGTCCATGTCGATTGGGAGGCAACAAATTGGGGCATATGCAAGGTGGGTGGAAGATTTGGGAGAAATTGGGGAGGAGAAATGGGAGTCTATTTTGCAATATGTCATCAAAATATCTCTGAGCGAGGCGAAACGGCTATCGCAATTATATGTTATATACAGAGTATATAGAACCTCTGTGTGGATGAAGAAAGTGGGAGTGAGAACGGATTCCAAATGTCCAAAATGTACTGTGGAGGAAGCAGGTATCATGCACATGTGGGAATACCCGTGTTTACAAGGGTTTTGGATCACAGTGTTAAAATTAATTCAATCAGTGTTGCAAGTGGACCTACCCAGAAACCCGCTGGTGTGTGTGCTGGGCTATGTGGATGAAGTGGGGGTGGATGAAAAAGTGAAACTTGCAGTGGCACCATTGTTGTATGCAGCAAGGAAACTAATTGCCTTCTATTGGCTATCTGAAAAAGCACCGACACGTAAGAAATTTGTTGAAAAAGTGAATTATATTATTTATATGGAGAAAAATGTTTATATTAAAAGGGGAAGGAGAACTCAATATGAAAAGATCTGGAGCAAGTGGCTGGACTTTCCAGGATTAGCGTCATTTGATCTACTGAATGATAGGATATTTAGACTATAGGTAGGAAAAGAAAGATCGCAGTGGCTGAGAAATAAGGAGGGCAGGTCATTATGTGAATAAAGAGGTATGTAGAGAGTGGAGGGGTGAGACTGTCGAAGAGGGTGGGGGGAGGGGGAGGGACTATGTGTGAAGACTACCCTCACAATTTGTTGTTATGTTTATAAAAGTTTTAAAATGCAATAAAAATGTATCTGATTTAAAAAAAAAAAAAGAATATAAGACACTCATCAATGAAGCTTTTATGGAAAGTATTATAAATAAAAAGGACATTTTTTTTTGATGATTCCTATACCAACAATGGCATTTTTTTTATCATCTGTCAAAAGTACATAAAGATCCTGTTAACCCCCCCGGGGAGACCAATAATATCCGGAATTGGCTCCTTAACTACAAATTTATCTCATTATATAGACCTTTTCCTACAGGACCCTGTGAAATCCTTATCATCATATCTAAAAGATTCCACACAATTAATCAATGATCTTAGAAATATTGAATGGCAAGAACATTTTTATTTTATTACCATGGATGTTAACGCATTATATTCCAACATAGATCACGATCGAGGGATAAATGCGGTGGATTATTATCTCACAGAGATAGGGCTTGAAACTAAATAAAATAATTTTCTGTTGAATGGTTTAAGGTTTATTTTAAAGCATAATATATTCAGTTTTGAGTGGTCACTATACCTACAACAGTTCGGGACCGCGATGGGGACTCGGGTCGCCCCAAGTTTCGCAAACCTTTTTATGGGGTGATTTGACTCCTCATCAATTTTAACTAAGCTGGAATATACAGAGAAAATAGTTATTTATAGGCGTTTTATATATAATTATATGGAATGGTACAAAAGGAGAAGCAATAGAAATGATAAATACGTTGAATGAAAACGATTGGGGCATTTCATTTACCTCAGAAATAAATAATGAAAAAATAGCATTTTTAGATTTGGAAATTAGCCGCAAGGTGACAGATATCATTACAAAAACGCATTTTAAAAAAGTTGATTCCAACGGGTTTTTGGATTACAGAAGTGCCCATTATAAAAAAATGGAAAGAAAACATTCCATACAGTCAGTTCTTTCGTATCAGGAAAAACTGTACTGAAGAGAAAGACCATGAAACCCAGGCTGACATTTTAAAGAAAAGATTTAAGGAAAAGAAATATCCCAAAAAATTAGTTTTGCCACATATGAAAAAAACAGTTTTAAAAAAACAAGGAGATTTTTTGAGTAAAAAAGAAGGGAAAGAAAATGAGGTGATATGTAAAGGAACAAATAATAGAGAAGGAGGCAGGTGGAAATTTTATTTTATCACGACCTATAATAGGGGGAATAAGATGATACGTATGATTCTAAAAAAAAATATTGGTATATTCTGAAACGGGATCTGATTTTGGGAAAATTTCTGTCTGAGGAACCAAATATAATATTTAGGAGGGGGAAAACAATAAAACGCCTAATAGCCCCAAGTAGGTTAATAGAAAATATAAAAAATCTATAAAGACAGAAAAGAATAAAGATCATGTGAGTGGAGTTTTCAGATGTAATTCTAGGAAATGTCGTACATGCGGAATTATAAACCATGGAGCAAAACAGATTACAAGTAAAAGTACAGGTGAATTAATTAAAATAAAACAAAATCTGAGTTGCGATAGCGATTATATTGTTTATCTTATCGATTGTAGCTGTGGGCTACAGTATGTGGGACGCACAACAAAGACTACGTGCTCGTATGAACGGACACAAATGTAGAGCAAAAAATGGGTTTTAAAACCTAGTTTATCGAGACATATATTACTTAAGCATGATAAGAATTTTAATATAATCGTGACACCTCTAGAACAGGTACCTATATAAACTATCACTAGAAACTCTTTTCTTAATCACAAAGAGGCATATTGGATTTACGACCTTCAAACATTGCATCCCAATGGCCTTAATGATATTGTAGAAAGAATATAGTATATATCCCTGTCTAAATATGTATATACAACAAAAAAAAAATTCTTTGTACTACCTTTTATTTGAGAACTCTTATGGATAGTAATTTTATTGATGAATGCTCACAGTGCTTTTAAATTAGGGTTTTTCAAGTGTTTTTTTTTTTTTAGTGATTTTTTTAAAGTGATTTTTTAAGTGTTTTTTTAAGTGATTTTTAAGTTGCTTGGGGAATTTTGCTTCAAATGAACCACTAGAGCTGAAGTGAACAAAGAGACTGATTACACAGGTGTGGTTATATCCACACCCTCATTTGAATACCCAGCAAATTGAATTTTTTATCTATAAAACAGAAAGTTAGATATATTTTTATTTAGATACCTGAGGAAGGCGGTTGTTTCCGCCAAAACGCGTTGTATCTGTTTTTTATTTCCGTATGTTTAATGTTTTTTGAACAATAAATTCCAATTGTGGACAAGAGGTTGCAAAACCATCACTACGGGGAGCGTGGCCACTATAGAATTGATTCACTCCATTTTTAACCTTTTTACCTGTGGGAATCTGTGGCTGGATGAAACACAGGATCAATTCAAGGCAAGCAGCAGAACCGAATAAATATTAGAAGCGTGAAGAAGCTTTGGAAAAATCATATATGCTTGAAGTTTTGTGGCAAAAGGTGAGTGCATCAAATTTAATTTAAAGGGCACCAGAGAGTCGCTTTGATAACGCAGATAACGAGATTGGCGCCGCGAGTTTGTTTTTTATTATATACCCTGCAGGGAATCCCCCTACTTCATGGTGTTGTTATTGAGATTGTATAATTGTTATGGTTCTCTGGAGTCATTATCTTCTTATGGTTGTAGTATTTAGATCGGGCTGCTGTTATATGGTATTAGGAGATAGGAACATGTATATAGCTTGTCCTGACTGCCTGTGCACCTGCCTGCTGCTTGTCTGCATCTGCGATGTCCTCCCTGGCATCTCTAAGGGAACGGCGGTGTGTACGGCATCCTTCGTTATCATCGGCGTCATCTGCACTCTCTAGTTTATTCTTTTGATAGCTGGGGTGGGTGTTCCCGGGCGCTGGACACGCAGCATGTATGCGCCGATGGACGGTTTTGGATTGGCTGTAGGAACAGTCAGGTCCTTGTGCACAACCTCCAATCCGGTCACATGACCGGGAATTTAAGGTCCTGCAGTACAAGTACAAGACTTTATTTATCTCTCCCTGACAAAGCAGTCAATTAGCATCGCAAAACTTGTGTTGGAGGTCTATTTTGGCATTAATTGGCACACCGTGGGGGCTACTGTTTCCATGGGTAAGACTCAAACATATTTCTGGGGACTCTATTTAGAACAATGTGGTTTACTGTGTATATTATAGGCAGCAAGACTTTATTGTTAAGCTTGGTGTCTTCCCTGGATTTACCTGTATGGAACACGTTTATGTCTGCCTACCTTGGGATTATTCACAACCCCTTTTTTGTAACATCATGTAGCACCTTGTTTTTACTGTGTTTTTTTCTAATATTCTTTATATGTTACGCACTTGTCCTAGGTATTCTGGGCTCTGCTTTCTTTCCCTGGATCTGCTGCCTCTATTCTGCATCACGTCGTCTTTGTAAGTTGCCTGGTATGTTGAACACAACTCGCACGAGCAACGCTGTGCTCAGGTACGCTTGGTGCTGAGCCCTGTGCGAGCCGCTTGCAGTGTTTGAACAGCTCACACTGGGGGTAACAACAGCACGATTACATGTGGTTTGCATCATCAAAAAAAAATTGAAAATGCTCACTCACCCTCCCCCGGAAGTGATCTGCTTCTGGCTGGCTGCATGTGGGCGGAGACTGAATCATGTCACTGCCAATCAGTGACATGTTCCTGGGTTCGAGTCTAGAAGGGATGAGCGAATCCAAACGGTAAAGTTCAGGTTCCATATCTGACACCTGGTATCCGAAGCTTGAACTCGAGCATGACTTTTCACAGAAGTCTGTGTCTGAGTTCGGGTAATGTTTGTATGCTAATAAAGTTTGTTGAAACAAACCACAGCCAATGAAAAATCTATGGCATGGGGAAGATGCCTGTACGCTTCTGTGAGCAAAATAAAAAAATATGACATGGAGTCCCCCCTATTTTTGATAACTAGCACAGGTAAAGCAGACAGTTGCAGGTTGCAGGCCTCAGCTGTCCGCTTTACCTTGATAAGTTATTAAAAATAGAGGGGATCCCACACCGTTTTTTTTAAATATTTATTCAAATAATTAATAAAACTGCATGGGATCCACCCTATTTTTTTATAACAAGCCAAGATAAAGTGGACAGCTGGTAGCTGATATTATCAGTCTGGGAAGACCCATGCTTATTTAGCCATTTGTAGAATTAGCAGCCTGCAGATGCCCCAAAAGTGGCACATCAATCAAATGCGCCAATTCTGACACTTTGCCCAGCTGTTCCCCATTGCACTGGTGCAGTGGCAATTGGACTAATACTTTTGGAGCTTTTGGGGCTTGTGAGAAATTTTGTGCCTGCGACTAAGAGAGACCTATGGAGCCTTGTTCTCAGAACGAGGTTCTATAGGATTAGATAGGAGTTGGAGGGACATTACACCATTGGATTATGTCGGAACGTCACAGATTTTTTAAAATGTATACATTGAACATAGGAGTGTGGGGAAGTCTTTATTCAAATAAGCAATTTTTGTTCTGTGTTTTTGCAAGTATTTTTTTAACTATAAACTTACAAGGTTAGTATTGGGGGGTGTCCTAAATAGACGTCTATCCATTGATGCCAGCTGTCAATTCACAGCTGACATCAACCCCAAAAGTATTACCATGATTGCCACAGCACAAGGGTAATTGGGAAAAGCCAGGAAAAGAGGCAAAATTGGTGAACCTAATGGATGCGCCACTGCCAGAGGGCTGTGAGCTGCTATTTTTACTTCAAATTAATGGTACGCACTCAGTCCATGTGAGAGGCAGGTGCAAGTGGAGAAGGAAAAATCATGAATCAATAATATAGAAAATCCACTGCACACAGGAAAAGTCTTAATAACGCAAACATAATTATTAAAATAACACATAAATGAAAAAAAGGGCGAATAGCAATATAAAGTTTCGACCAATCCCTGGTCTTAGTCATATATATTTGCTGATGGGTGTGATATACAAAGATCAAACAAGTGAAGAACCATATGGAAGGTCCAACTGTAATACATAGATAAATCGTTAGAAAGCTACGCCTCCTGCGAAGATGCTGGTTGGACCTTCCATATGGTTCTTCACTTCTTTGATGTTTAGATTCACTGATGGGTGTGCTATACAAACTAAGACCAGGGATTGGTTGAAACGTTGTATTGCTATTCACCCCTTTTTCATTTATGTGTTATTTGAATAAATAATTCTGGCTATTTTTAAGTTAAGTGCCAAATAACCATAGGCCTTCCCAGTCTGATAATACCAGGCCCAGCTGTCTGCTTTACCTTGGCTGGTTATGTACCGCCCCGCAGGCTCAGCTGCGACCGCCGAGCCGCTTGAATCTGTGCTTGTACTGCGGGTGGTGGCTCGAGCCTCTCACGGACCCCGGGGTCACGTCGCTCTGCAAGGGAGTTGGCGCTACACGCGGGGACTTGCGTGAGTAGTTCCACGGCCGGGGCCGCGGTGGTTTGGGATGTAAGTTCGTGACACCACCCACGGGTTGTGGTGATTGTAGACACCACCGCTGCGGTGAAGGTATGGGGGCTCCCGGGAGAAGTGTAATGGCGCAGCTAGGTGTTGACCCCTCCGTGGGTAGGGGGTGTTGGTCCCGGGGCCCAGTTGGCGAGGGCCGGGGTGCAGGGTGAAGTGTTGCTGTGCGGTGCGGTGCGCTGCCCGAAGGCACTGGTGTACTCACTATGACACAAGACACCGGAGTCTCTGGTAAACCAAACAGAGTGATGAATGGGGCCCGCAGCCGGCTGCAGCTTCTCCCAGAATAGGTTGGTGGTTTCCGCCTTTCTCCTGCACCTCTGTGTGTAAATGTTTATGCCTAGACACCGGTAGTCCGCTCCCACGACTTGTATATGCCGTAGGAGCCCATTTTCCCGCAGACGCTGGCCCTTTGGGTCTCTATGCCTTGGCGGTGGCTTTACCCTGTACGGTTGGGCTGTTGTCTTCTAATGGGGCTTGTGTGGGATAGGTCCTTAAGTCCAGTCCGCAATCAGTTGATTTCACTCGGCCCTGTCAGTTCAGGGCTTTGTACTGGGTCTGAGTACCCCTCCTGGTGCTCCGGTTTCCAACCGGTTCCCCGGTTTGGTACCGGCGGGCCACCGCCCGATCCCGGTCCCTACGGTTCTACCGGCTGTAATCCCAGCTCCTGCAGGCGGCCACCATCGTCTGCCTCCTTGCCAATGGCGACTGGGCTCCGACCCAGCCACCAGGTAGTCTCTTGGCAGGCCTGGACACAGGACTGCCCGTGACCTTGACTGCTCTTCACCTCCTCTAAACTACTCTCCTCCTCAACTTGAACCTGACTCCATGTTTTCCTGCCTCCAGGCCTGCGAACTCCTTGGTGGGCGGAGCCAACCACCTGGCTCCGCCCCCTGGTGTGGACATCAAACCTGGAGGGTGGTGACAAGGTTTTTAGTTTGACTGATGTCACCTAATCGGGAGGGGGTGTGGTGTTGTGTGTGACTACCTGGGATGACCTGACTAGTCCAGGGCATCACAGTTATCAAAAATATGGGAACCCAAGTTGGCTTTTTAAAAATTAAAAAAAACCAACAACTTGGGATCCCCTCTATTTTTGACAAGGTAAAGCAGACAGCTCAGTGTACACTATGTGCTGCAAACATCATGCTTAGTGTAACCTATGTGCTTTATACATCTGGCTGTGTACCCCATGTGTTGTATAGCTCAGGCTCAGTATGCACTATGTGTTGTATACATCAGGCTTAGTGTACCTTATGTGCTGCATACATCAGGCTCTGTACCCTATGTACTGTATACCTAGGGCTCAGTGTACCCTATGTGATGTATACCTCAGGCTCAGTGTAAACTTTGTGCTGTAAACATCAGGTTTAGTGTACTGTATGTGCTTTATACATCAGGCTATGTACAATATGTGGTGTATACCTCAAACTCAGTGTACCCTATGTGATATATACCTCAGACTCAGTGTACACTGTGCTTTGCAAAACATCAGGTAGTGTACCATATGTGCTGTATCCATCAGGCTGTGTACCCTATATGCTGTATACCTCAGGTTCAGAGTACCCTATGTGGTGAATAATACACCAGGCTTACTGAACCCTATGCTGTATATATCAGGCTTAGTGTAGCCTATGCAATCTATACATCAAGCTTCATGTACCCTATGTGATGTATACCTCAGGTTTGTATACACTATGATGTATACCTCAGGCTGTATACCCTGTGATGTATACCTCAGGCTGTGTACCCTGTGTAATGTATAGATCCAGCACAGTGTTGTTTATGTGATGTATACTTTAGGCTCCTTATACCCTATGTATTGTACACCTTAGGCTCAGTGTACTCTATGTGCTATATACCTCAGGCTCAAGTGTTCTCTGTGCGCTGTATATCTCAGGCTCAAGTATTCCCTATAAGATGTATACTTCAGGCTACAGTGTACCCTATGTGCTGTATACATCAGGCTCAGGGTACACTATGCTGTAGACCTCAGGATCAGTGTACCTTTTGTGATGTATACCTCTACATCAGTATTACCCTATATAATGTATAACTCAGAATCAATGTACCCTATGGGATGTATAAGGGTATGTTCACATGCGGCATCTTTTTTTTTTACCACAAAGATGCACATTTTTGTACCAAAAAACGGACCAAAAATGCACCACAGCAAAAATGCAATGCGTTTGACGCGTTTTGCCCAATGCATTTTTTAAGTCAAATCAATTAACTGGAAGGGCTCAAAAATGCTGGAAAAATGCAAAAAGAATTGACATGCTGCATCTTCAAATATTCAGCCAAGATGCAGCCAACAAAAGATGCCCAGTGTGGACAGCAAAATCAAAATCTCATAGACTTTGCTGGGAGAAGGAAATGCATGCATTTTGGTGCATCTTTGTGTCCTCAAAATGCACCAAAAAAGCAGCAAAAGATGCAGTGTGTGAACATAGCCTTAGTCAGAATCAGTGTACCCTATGTGATGCACACTAGTGCCAAAATTGAGGCAACACCCTCAAGATTTATGAATTTTTAGCATTTTGCAAATACAAATCCAAATTTCATGAATGTTTTTTATTTCCCAGTAAAGTTTTTAAGTAGAAATAACAAAATCTCATATAGAAACAATATTAGCAGGACATTTGTTCATTTGTCAAATTGGACACTATTGTCACTCAGATGACTGTGGGAGAAAAGCCATTTATTTGTCCTATTTTCATATCTAACACTAAAAAGTTAATAATTAGTTGAATAGCAATTACCTGCAGCCTACCAAATGCATCTCTGGACATGCAGCCCCATAACATAACACTCAGAGGATGCTTCATGGTGGGTACTGTACACACCAGAGACCGTCTCTGGCAAAGATGGATATGCATGTCTCATCGCTCCATAAAACATTTCTCCATTGTTCAATAGTCCATTTAGAATGTTCTATGGTCCACTGCAGACGTTTCTGGTGCTGTCAGGCATTCAAAATGGCTTTTTACGTCTTATTCTGGCTTTTAACCCCGCATTGACCAATCATTGTCGAACTGTCCGATCGGACACTGTCAATCCAGTGTTGACAAGCTCCTTGTTGATGTCAACAGCAGTTGATTTCCTGTTATTTACGGCGATTCTAACAATTCTTTTATCAGTCTGAGGAGTTGTAGCCTTCTTCCTTCCTCTATCTGGTTTATTCTTTATCGAACCAGTCTCTTGAAACCGCTTACACACTTTGAGTACGCTGAACAACAGCATACCTGCGTCCTCCGGCAACTAGGTGGGAGTGACCTTCATGCGGCTGCTCTCCGCCCCTCCGCTTCTATTGGTTGCCTGCTGTGTGACGTCGCTGTGACTACCGTCGGTCTGGCGTGGGGGGGTAGCGGGGAAACCCCCGGTAGGCCCCGATCTTGACTCCACACTAAGCTGTCCCCGGCAGCCTGCAGGGTCCCCCGCCGGGTGTATTACAATGACCTGCGGCCGCGGCTCTTTAGACGGTTGGGCCGCCGCAACAGGTGATGACTCTGTGCACTGCAGGCTGCCGTCAGATTATGACAGCGCCAGTAGCTACACGGGGCAGAGTGGGCGCTCCTGACCTGGTGGGGAGCACCGGAGCTCATGAGCAGTAGCACGGCAGGGGCAGAGCACAAGCTGCTTCCCAGAAGAAGAAACTGCATCTAGTGCTAGGACCTGCGATGACTCATGCCCATGTGACCATGTGGGAGGAGCCGGGACTAAGATGCCGAGCAGACCAAAGAGCGAGGAAGAAGAGGTAATGAGGATGTGGGGAGCTTGTGTGAGTGGCATATTGGGGGTCCACACTGTGACACAGGATTGTTAAGTGATACAGAGTGTGTGGAATATTGGGTTTCAATGTGTTTGAGAGAGGGATAATTTGGAGTACAGCCTGGCTGTGTGAGATATACAGGGCATAAGGGTGCTGAGTGTGTGTGATTTGGGGGGTGCTGGGTGTGTGTGAGTTGGGGGTGCAGGATGTGTGTGATTTGGGGGTGCTGGGTGTGTGTAATTTTGGGGGTGTGTGATTTGGGGGGGTGCTGGGTGTGTGTGATTTGGGGGGTGCTGGGTGTGCGTGATTTGGGGGTGCTGGGTGTGCGTGATTTGGGGGGTGCAGGGTGTGTGTGATTTGGGGGGTGGAGGGTGTGTGTGATTTGGGGGGTGCAGGGTGTGTGTGATTTGGGGGTGCAGGGTTTGTGCACCAGTCCCTGCTGTGTGACGTGCGTGAAGTCCACACAGTAACAATATATCAGTAGGGATTAGGGAAAGATGGATAGCAGCAGTCAGAGCATGGGATGGGATTGGGAAAGCTGGGTGCTGAGCTGAGAGAAAGAGGCTCATTTTCTCATCACCCAGCTTTCCTATGTTCTGATATCTGTCTTGTCCTCAGCTCCCCAGTTCCCAGCTTTCCCATTCTCTGATAACATGGGAAAGCTGGGTGCTGAAGACAAGATGGCGATCAGAACATAGAAAAGCTGGGTGCTGAGTAAAAGAAAAAAGAGTAATTATCCTGTATCCCACTTGTCTTATCCTGTTCTGAGTATCAAGCATCATTATCCTGTACATCCAGTGTCAGTGTCCTTATCCTGTACCCCCAGTGTCATTGTCATTATCCTGTACCCCCAGTGTCAGTGTCATTATCCTGTACCCGCAGTGTCAGTGACATTATTCTGTATCCCCAGTGTCAGTGTTATTATAATGTACCCCAGTGTCATTATCCTGTACCCCCAGTTTCAGTGTCATTATCCTGTACCCCCAGTGTCAGTATCCTGTACCCCCAGTGTCAGTGACATTATCCTGTACACCCAGTGTCAGTGACATTATCCCGTACCCCCAGTGTCAGTGACATTATCCTGCACCCCCAGTGTCAGTGTCAGTATCTTAGGCTATATGTAATTACTCATCGGGGGGTCTCTATACTCTATATGTGATGATAGTACAGGAGAGGCCTCAGTATAAATACTGTATATGTAAAAAAAATAAATACATGATCTGCCTATAGAGCAGTATTGTCAGAAAAACAGGACTAATAAAGTGTTTATCCAAAATACAACACAAACTAATGTGAAAACCATAGTGCGGCTTTTCTAGGCCTCTGTCCCCACACAATGACTGGTCACATCCAGTACAGACACTGTGGGCCGATCATTACCTGGTAATTTTGTAATGTGTGACTGTGGAAAGAGAATTTACCAGTCTCCAAATGGAAGAGTATTGGGTGGTAATGCTGCACACCGCCACATACTGACTCTATAGGGGATTTCCCAAGTCAGTTAGGGCAGACCCTATATGGTGGATAGATGGCGGCAGAGGTGGATTAATGTTAGTAATCTTTTTCATGTGAAAAAATAACATTGCTGGATAACATTGCTGGATAAAATTTTGCTTCTCTTTGAATATTGTTTGACTGATGGACTCGGTAGTTTTCATAGGACAAGGAATGTCCGTGTGTAAGAAAACTGCGACTTACTGTAAATAACAGACTCCATTATTACCTACAATAAAGAAGATGCTACGAGAAATCCTGTGATATATGCAGGGCACAATACAGGTCTCTTCCGTGCACTGTAGAGTTTGCTAAAAAACTCATGTTATACTGAGAGAAGCCGAAAATTATCAAGTAATAAAAACATTTATGGTAGTTATAGTGCGGGCCCCTAGAGGCAATTTCCCTGGTAGGCACCTGGCACTCCAGTCCGACCCTGGCTGTGACACCACACGAACCGCCCCCTTAGAAAACAGGTTGTTCACCGGCCACAGCGACACCATTAAGCAGGTAAGCACGTGTGACGCGTACCTCCGATATTGTTCGCCACGGGCAGCGATTTGGCCGTGACGCACAAACGACGGGGGCGGGTGCGATCGCTAGCTATGTTGCAGCGTGTAAAGCGCCCTTAACTCTAATATGATATGTACATGTTCAACATTTTTCAGCATTGTATGTCTTCCCATATAGTTTACATAGGTCAGATCTGGTGTCAGATTCCATTAGGGTATGTTTACCTATTTTGTGCACGAACCATATGACTTTAACATAGCTATGTTTGCCTATGTTGTGTTAGTAAAGCAAAAACCCATATGACAATAATATGGATTGTTAATGTTTGCCCATGTTGGGTTACTAAAGAGAAATCCCATATGAGTAAAATATGCTTTGTTTAAATGTTTGCCTATGTTGGGTTAAAGGAGACCTGTCAGGTCCACTATGCACCCAGAACCATGACCAGTTCGGGACCTAATCCCTGCCTAACAGTCCCTGTATACTCTAGCATAGATAAAGGAATCTGTATTTCTAAAGATCTTTTATCGTATGCTAATGATCTCTGGGACTAGAGTCCAGTATGTTGCTTCCCTTGCTAGTCAGCCCCATTAGCATGTAAGCATGCCCCTGTGAGTGTGCCAACATGCTAATGAATACTCAGCGTCACAGGATGATCTCACTCACCTCTCTGCTGCCATTGCCACATGACACTGGATTTCGCTCCGTGCGCATGACCCCACAGTTTAGATCATGCGCACTACTTCAGTTTGAAGCCAGGACGCGTACACCCGGCTTCATAGTGCGCATGACCCAAACTCCGGCACTGAGCCGAAATCCAGCATTGGCCACGAGCGTAGACATGAGAGATCATGACGCTGCATATTCATTAGCATGTTAGTACACCTACAGGGGCCCACAGAGGCGTAAAACATGCTAATGGTGCCAACTACTGAGTGGAAATAATGCCCTTGGGACTAGTCCCCGCACTCATTAGCATACAATAAAAGATCATTAAAAATACTGTTTCTAATCTCTTTATGCTAATATAAACAGGGATGGCAGGCATTAGCAATATGCACCCTGAACTGCTCATGGTTCGGTGTGCATATTGGACCAGACAGGTTCCCTTTGAAATCCCATATGACTAAAATATGGGTTGTTTTAATGTTTGCCTATGTTGGGTCAAATTCTAAAAAGGCCATATGACTATAATATGGAAATAATGTTTACCTATGGTGGGTTCTAATAAGAGAAATCCCATATGATTTTAATATGGGATGGGTATACATAAATATGTATTTATGCAACAATACAAAGTTATGCATGTTAAGGTGTGTTATTAATTGTGTCTCCCCCCAAAAAAATAAATGCACCATCATAACACACAACAACAAGATTGTTCGAACACATTTATTTTTCACATCCTTCTTTGTAAATTAACACAAACATAACTAAAAACATTGTTCCATTTTTTTTTTACATCTGGCATCATAACAAACAAAAAACAAATATATATATATTTACGAGGAATATGAATCTAGCCAGGGAACTGATCCCTCTGGTGATACAAAGTAAGATACAAACATGTCCTGCACTTAAATGCCTGATGTTTCCGGATGTGGTCTCCTACTGGGCAAATCTGGAACTCTTGCCTGATTAGGTGCAATGTCATCCTCAGTATCCTCTGTACAGTCGTGGATGTGTGTGTAATTGTGCAGGATGACACATGCCTTTACCATGGAATCAACACTTTCGACATTCATTTGGAGGGCTGACAACAGGACCCTCCATTTTGAAGCTAAAATTCCAAAGGCGCACTCAACAATACGCCTGGCACGTAATAGCCGCTAATTGAACACACGGCGGCGGTGGTCAAGAGCACGGCGAGGAAAGGGCCTCATTACTTATCGCGTAAGTTGAAAGGCCTCATCTCCAACAACAACATATGGGACTCTCTCTCCACTGGAAACAGGTAGGGGACATCCAAATCGTTGTCTTAAAGCCGCCTACCCATCATTATGGTAGAATTAAAGATGCGGGCATCTCCCGATTTTCCAAAGGCCCCAATATCAACAATTATAAATTTGTATGTGCTGTCCACCAAGCCAATGAGTACAACGGAACAATATTCTTTATAATTGAAGTATTGGGTCCCTGAGTTTGCCGGCTTCTTGATACGGATATGTTTACCGTCAAGGGCACCTATACAATTTGGAAACTGGCATTTTCCCATAAACCCGCTGGCTATCCGCCCCCAGTCCTTTTTCTTTGGCTCTGGCATCACAGATCGATGTCTTGTGAGATGTCTTGCAGGCGGATGCAGCAGTCTTGAAATTGACAAACTTTTGAAGCGTGATCACCGAACAATCAAGCGTTTCATGGCAAATACCAACAAGGTCGCAAGAAGCGTGTTGGGCAAAAAAGACATAAAGTAACTGCCCATGAATTGAGGAAAATCAAGCGTGAAGCTGCCAATATGCCATTTCCCACCAGTTTGGCCATATTTCAGAGCAGCAACGTAACTGGAGTATAAAAAAGCACAAGATGTGCCATACTCAGGGACATGGCCAAGGTATGGAAGGCTGAAAAACAACCAACTGTGAACAAGAAACATAAGATCAAACGTCAAGACTGGGCCAAGAAATATCTTAAGACTGATTTTTCAAAGTTTTTATGGACTGATGAAATGAGAGTGACTCTTCATGGGCCAGATGGATGGGACAGAGGCTGATCAGTAAAGGGCAGAGAGCTCCACTCCAACTCAAACGCCAGCAAGGTGGAGGTGGGGTACTGGTATGGGCTGGTATCATCAAAGATGAACTTGTGGGACCTTTTTGGGTTGAGGATGGAGTGAAGCTCAACTCCCAGACCTACTGCCAGTTTCTGGAAGACAACTTCTTCAAGCAGTGGTAGAGGAAGAAGTAGGTATCCTTAAAAAAAAACAAACATGATTTTTATGCATGACAATGCTCCATCACATGCATTGAACTACTCCACAGCGTGGCTGGCCAGTAAAGGTCTAAAAGATGAAAAATAATGACATGGCCCCCTTGTTTACTTGATCTAAACCCCATAGAGAACATGTGGTCTCATAAAATGTAAGATCTACAGGGAGGGAAACATTACACCTCTCGGCACAGTGTCTGGGAGGCTGTGGTGGGTGCTGCATGCAATGTTGATCGTAAACAGATCAAGCAACTGACAGAATCTATGGATGGCAGGCTATAGTGATGTGTTGTCGCGAACGATCCGACACAAAGATCCGGCTCCCTGCTGTGACCGACAGGAGCCGGATCACAGGTGTGAGCCACTAAAATCTCTAAACGGCTCTTTTCGCTGATGAAACCCCGCCCACCCGTGGATAAACTCCACCTATTCAATCTAATTGGTCACTTGTAAGTGGGTGGGGCTTAGCCGTGGGTGGGCGGCGTTACTATAATCTTAAATATGTGTTCACCTGGGGTGAACACATATTTAATAAGGAGCCAAGAACGATCTGAAAGATCCAGCTTTTTGGTGAGCGGAGCCATGGGAACCGGATCATCAAAAAGAGGCGGACTGCCCATCACTAGTAGGCTGTTGAGTGTCATCATAAAGAAAGGTGGCTATATTGGTCACTAATTTTTTGGGGTTTTCTTTTTGCATGTCAGTTTATTTCTAAATTTTGTGCAGTTAGATTGGTTCACCTGGTGAAAATAAACAAGTGAGATGGGAATATATTTGGTTTTTATTAAGTTGCCTAATAATTATGCACAGTAATAGTTATCTGCACAAACAGATATCCTCCTAAGATAGCCAAATCTAAAAAAAACCCACTCCAACTTCCAAAAATATTAAGCTTTGATATTTATGAGCCTTTTGGGTTGATTGAGAACATAGTTATTAATCGAAAACATAGTTGTTGATCAATATTAAAAAAAATCCGCTAAAATACAACTTGCCTAATAAGTTTGCACACGGTGTACTCTGTCAATACACCACAGTTGCCTTCCTGCCTCATTACATAGTATATATTGTCCATATTGGTTTTCACCATATTTGAAAAGAACAATGGTGGACATAGACAGAAAATGCCCCTGTACAATAATATATGGGCACTTTGCAGCCCAATAATTAATGATTCCACTGACTTCGGTGGTAGAAATGGCTGACGTTACCTCTTGGGTCCCTATACAGCTGTACAGGCTGCATATGTGGACCCCTTTAACAACTGACTTACATTGCACAAAGAAAATATAACATGAGTTAGCTGAGGGTCAGCAGAAGACGCTTCTCTGGCGAAATACCTTTCCGCATGTTGGTATTTTGGTATGTGATTCCTGGTCGCAAGTCCTCCAACAGACGGTCAAATGTTTCCATTGTCATGCGGCAGTAGGAAAAAAACTTCATTGGATGACGCCTGAGCTCACTGTACATGAGCTCAAAGTGTCCTCTTTTGGCCCGTTGTGGGACTATAGGATGCACCCAGAATCGGCGACCTTGAAATCTTGGGTACCTCGAACCAAAGTGTCGAGATAATAGCCAATGGTAGAGGACACGCTCTGTCTGGTTGAACTGTAAGTTGTAGCTCATTCTGGCAAAAGGACCACACAGAAAGACTGGTCACTTCTGCATTAGCTCTGGAAGGATTCCTTGTGCAGGGGGTGTGGAGAAGGGTAGACTATAGGGTTGGACTAAACATCAGTACTGTTTTGTGAAAAAAAAAAATCACATTAATCGGCGTGTGGCCCTGGCAATATCAGCATTTATGTGACATTGGCTGCATCACTCTTTATAACATAGCTATCAGTAGCCGATTATGTTCTGCCAGAAAGTATGAGCGCTGCAGCCCCTCAGCTGCTGGTGATTGGCTGCGGCACTCACATAGTATGATAATGTCATGCATTTGCCAACATCACTAGGACGGTGCCGGTGAGTACCGATGGGTTGTCATGCCAGTGACGGGTAATTTGCGGTCATCATGTAGTTCCTCTGAATGCTGACATTCACAGATCAGCATTTGTGCTGAAGTATCATTCAGGACGGCAGGAGCGATAAGACTACATCAGCTTCCCTAAAAGGACTAGTAAAAATGATAAAAAGTGTAAAATAAAATAAAGTTTTAAAAAATATAAAAAAAAATAATGAAAAAACAAAAGTTCCAAAGCTCCTCTTTGGTCCCATTAAAAACAAAACAAAAAAACAAAAAAAAAATACACATATTTGGTATCACCGAGTTCAGGATTGCCCGATCTATCAAACTATAAAAGCAATCAATTTGATCGGAAAAGGGCAAAGTGGGAAAGAGAATCAAACGCCTACGGGTGTCGGAAAATGGCGACAAAACCGGAAGTCTTTTTGACAAATCTCTGAATTTTTTTCACCACATATTAAAATAAAAGTGTACCTGTCTGGTATCTATGAACTTGTACTCACCTGTGGTATCATATTACCAGGTCAGTTTTAACATGTTTTGAACATGGTAAATAAACAACCCTGGAATCGCACTTTTTTTGCAATTTCCCAGCACTTGAAATTTTTTTTCCCCGTTTTCCACTACAATATAGGGGAGAATTAAAGGTGTTGTTCAAAAGTACAACTCGCCTCGCAAAAAAACAAGCCCTCATATGGCTATATTCAGGGAAAAATCAAAAATGTATGGCTCTTGGAAAAAGGGGAGGAAAAACCTAAGACTGTATGTGCAGCGCCCCACGGGGGGCAGGTGGTTAACTTACTCGTTGCCGGGCCTTTTCAGGCGTGGTCACAGGTGGCCTTGCCCGGTTCCGTTGCTCCGAGGCGTGCAGTAAACGGTGGGGAAAGCTGGGTTATTGGGAAAGTTTGTCGTGATGCCAACTGTGATGTGCAGCCAGGGATCATCTGCCGGGTTCTTGCTGGGGCTGGTGGTATGGCAGCTGGGATGGTATCGCTCCCCACGAGTGGAGCGGGCCCAAGGAAGATGGTAGGGGTTGTAGTGGTGCAATGAGGTGCAGGGTTTGGACGCCAGTAGTAACTGTACGACACATATTGGTAGATTCCTCTTTACCTTTGCTGGTCAGGTGAAATAGTCCAGGTATACAGTGGTCCGGTCAGCCCTGAAACAGCATGGATCTCTCCTTGTCTGGTGGGATGGAGGCCTTCCTCTATGCGCTCTTGGTGGGAGTTGCTGCAGCCTGGAGCAGCACAGCGTCCCCTTCTCTCTGTTTACTTGAAGATAACTGTCCCCTGTGATGGGCAGCGTGAACCGGTTATGGGACCCGCTTGTATCACTGCGATCCCATGTTCTATATTGCTGCTTTGTCTTGGAACTTAGGTGGGCCAGGAATGTAGAATCTCTTGCCCTCTGGGTTTTGCTACTGGACTGTTAGCACCCAGTAACTGAGGACCCCGATGCCCTGTCCTAACACTCAGTCCTGGAAAGCTCTTACAAGAGCTCTAAAACAGCGACCGCTCTTTCTCCTCACCAGCACTGTTCTGTCTCACTTCCTTCCGCTTTACTTACCCTTCCCTCAGATCAGCTTGTACAGAGAGTCCCTTCAAAACAGGTTATGAGCTCCCCCTACTGGCCTGGAGTAGATGTTGCATGTGATGTTCCTGACAAGGAGAGGTCCCCACACAGCCTTCAAACATAGCATTGATCTCAGTGAGGAGAACAATGCCACTGTGGCTCCCGTGACCATTGGGGTGCCACATGTGCACACACTGCGGTTTTTTTTGTGCATTTTGTTGCTCAAAACTGCATGTCTTTCCTTCCCCAGCAAAGTCTATGAGAATTCAGAAATGCTGAGTGCACAGTGCAGTTTTTCTGCCTGCAGCCTGTGCGTTTTTATCCTGTGTTTTTCAGCTCTTCCAGCCACTGATTTCACTAAGGGTACTTTCACACTTGCGTTTTTTTCCTTCTGTCACAATCCGCCCTTTTGGAAAACAGTGGAATCCGTTAACGGATTCCGCTGTTTCCCATAGACTTGTATGGATGACGGATTGTGCCAAAAGTACCTGTGTTGCTTCCGCGGGCCGACGCTGCGTTGCTTCCGCCGGGCAGAAGGAATGCAGCATGTAACGTTTTTTGAGCAGCGGAATCCTCTATTTTTCACTGCGCATGCTCATCTTTTTTTTTTTTTAATCACAGAAACTTTATTTTGTCTCTTGTTGGCCGAACGTTCAGCTGAGCGCCCGGCCGCCGGCATGTGAGAGCTCATAGCTGAGCGCCCGGCCGCCGGCACGTGAGAGCTCTCAGCTGAGCGCCCGGCCGCCGGCATGTGAGAGCTCTCAGCTGAGCGCCCGGCCGCCGGCATGTGAGAGCTCTCAGCTGAGCGCCCGGCCGCCGGCATGTGAGAGCTCTCAGCTGAGCGCCCGGCCGCCGGCATGTGAGAGCTCTCAGCTGAGCGCCCGGCCGCCGGCATGTGAGAGCTCTCAGCTGAGCGCCCGGCCGCCGGCATGTGAGAGCGATCAGCTGAGCGCCCGGCCGCCGGCATGTGAGAGCGCTCAGCTGCTCGCCCGGCCGCCGGCATGTGAGCGCTCAGCTGATCGCCCGGCCGCCGGCATGTGAGAGCGCTCAGCTGATCGTTCACAATAGTCTGCTGCCGGTAAAACTGTAAAGAAGAAAAAAAAAAAAAAAGCTTTCCGTTGTTTTGTACGATCCGTTACATCCGTTGTGCCATTATATGAAACGCATCCGTTACACAACGCAATGCAACAGATGCCGTTCAACGCAAGTGTGAAACTAGCCTTAATGGAAGGGAAAAAATGGCCAACGTGAATATTTGGTTGCATTTTCTGCCACAAGGTGCAGTTTTTTGTGAGCACATTTTCTGCAGTGTGTGCACATGGCCTAAAACAAAAAAAAAAGGAAAATCACCAGGTGGTGAAGGGGATAATAACACTGTGAATGTAATTGCACCTTCTTTTACCATCGTCATGCCTAGGCATGCCGCTATACAGATACATGGCGGGTTATGACGTCACATGTCATGGAGTTATTCACTATATGGCTGGAGCGTAGTCCGCAGCCCCGGTGTGACGGGACACAGAGCCCGCTGCGAAGCGAAGCGAGCGTTATTTCCCAGCATCCTCCAGGGCTCTCTCAGTCACTGTTCCTCCTGAGTTCTATGCTCCGGTCCAGACCCTCTGACAGCGGCCGCTTTCAGTAAGGAGGAGCCTCCACCGCTGATGTCCGGCCACACCTCTCTACTCTCATTGGCTGGTGAAAGATACCTCCGCCCCTAGCCTGCATGCTCTGCACTGATTGGTTTGTTCGTCCTGTCACTCTCTCCACCCCGCTGAGAAGTAGTTTGTTTGCAGGCTGGCTGCATTGTGCTGTACACTACCTGGCATTGTGCACCGGGCGCCGCCGGGCAGAGGACGCAGGTGAGTGGGGGTTGTGTCTGTCTAGTCTCATTCATATTAATGCAGCCACAGGAGAAGGCAGCAGAGCGGGCTGCGAGCACCACTGCACTTTATACAGGATGTGATTGGCTGCACGGGCTCAGCTCTGCAGGGGGAAGGGGCTATCTGTTTTGGGACACGTCTGACAGGTAATGGGTTAAATATTGTAGCATAAGTGGCAGAAGAAGGGTTAAAAGTGTTTGGCACTAGATGGGTTAACTTTTGGATAGACAGGAGTGTGTTGCATCTATCTGTACACAATGTGTGCCTGGCAGTGTAAGGGTTATGCTGAGTCTTTGTGTACCCCTCTTTGTTGTGCTGCACTTGGCAGTGTAAGGGTTACGCTGGCTCTTGGGTACCCCTCTCTTTGTTGTGGCGTGCCGGGCATTGAAGGGGTTACGATGGGTCTTAGTGTACACATCTGTGTCCTGCCATGTCTGGCAGTGTAAGGGTTACGCTGGCTCTTGGGGTACCCCTCTTTGTTGTGCTGTGCCTGGCGGTGGAGGGGTTACGCTGGGTCTTGGGGTACTCCTGTGTGTCATGCGCACCTGGCGGTGGAGGGGTTACGCTGGGTCTTGGGGTACTCCTCTTTGTTGTGCTGTGCCTGGCGGTGGAGGGGTTACGCTGGGTCTTGGGGTACTCCTGTGTGTCATGCGCACCTGGCGGTGGAGGGGTTACGCTGGCTCTTGGGGTACCCCTCTTTGTTGTGCTGTGCCTGGCGGTGGAGGGGTTACGCTGGGTCTTGGGGTACTCCTGTGTGTCATGCGCACCTGGCGGTGGAGGGGTTACGCTGGGTCTTGGGGTACTCCTCTTTGTTGTGCTGTGCCTGGCAGTGGAGGGGTTACGCTGGGTCTTGGGGTACTCCTCTGTGTCATGCACGCCTGGCAGTGGAGGGGTTACGCTGGGTCTTGGGGTACTCCTCTGTGTCATGCACGCCTGGCAGTGGAGGGGTTACGCTGGGTCTTGGGGTACTCCTCTGTGTCATGCACGCCTGGCAGTGGAGGGGTTACGCTGGGTCTTGGGGTACTCCTCTGTGTCATGCACGCCTGGCAGTGCCATCTGTCTTATTTTTAGAATCCCTTGGCAGATAGTGTGGGGAGATGTGCTCCTTGTCTCCTGGGTGCTGGAGCATTAACCTGTGGAGACCTGCTGCTTCCCCTGTGGCGTGGCCTGTACCTGTCTGTGCTTACCAGTGGTGAAGCGCTGTGATTTGGTGGAGTTAAGGGGGCTTTACACGCTACGATATCGTTAATGTTTTATCGTCGGGGTCACGTTGTTAGTGACGCACATCCGGCGTCATTAACGATATCGCAGCGTGTGACACTTTCCAGCGTCCTCAAAAATGGTGAAAATCGCTCACCATGGAGAGGTCGTCCCAAACTCAAAAATCGGTAATGGTTGTTTATCCAGGTGGTTCATCGCTCATGCGGCAGCACCATCGCTATGTGTGACACCTCAGGTGCAAGGACCGCCTCCTTACCTGCCGCCGGCCGCAATGAGGAAGGCGGGATGTTACGTCCCGCTCATCTCCGCTTTTGATTGGCCGACGACTTAGTGACGTCGCGGTGACGCAGAACATCCCTCCCCCTTGAAGGAGGGATTGTTCGGCAGTCACAGCGACGCCGCCGACCAGGTAAGTGCCTGTGACGCTGCCGTAGCGATAATGTTCACTGCGGCAGTGATCACACGATATAGCATGTGCGACGGGGGTGGGTGCTTACACGCTCGATTTCGCTAGCAATAGCTAGAAATATCATAGCGTGTAAAGCCCGCTTTACTGTCTGCCCTCATCACTGTGCCCATTAGTGAAGAACATCGCCTGTATAGTAATGGTGGGTACTAGACATGGTAGCTAATGTATACTCCCCAGCCATTCCTGCATGTCCCAGATGCTTCCCAAGTCTACGCTCATCATCTTACTTCGGTTGCAGAGGTAACACCACGCATAAATGACATACAGTTGAAATCAGACATTTACATACACTACCTCTAAAAAGACACATCTGCAGGTTTTTCTCACTATCTGACATGAAATTACAATAACCCTTCCCCATTTTAGGTCAATTAGGAACCAAAATTATTTATATTTGCCAAATGCCAGAATAATGAGAGAGAGATTGGTATAAGGCATTTTTATTACTTTCTGCAAAGTCAACATTTTACATACACTAAGAGTACTATGCCTTTAAATAATATGGGACAGCCCATATGATGATGTCATGTCTTTGAAAGCTTCTGGTTTGTTGGTAGCATCATGGGAAAGTCAAAAGTAATCGGCCAATATCTCAGGAAGAGATTTGTGGACTTGTACAAGTCTGGTTCATCCTTGGGTGCAATTTCCAGATACCTGAAGATGCCTCATTCATCTGTACAAACAAGATGGGAATGTCCAGCACTCATACTGCTCAGGAAGAAGACGGTTCTGTGTACCAGAGAAGACCGTGCTTTGGTCAGACATGTGCATATCAACCCAAGAACAAAACCAAAAGACCTTGTGAAAATGCTGGCGGAAGCTGGTAAGATTGTGTCATTATCCACATTTAAAAAAGTACTGTATCAACATAGGTTGAAAGGCCACTCTGCCAGGAAAAAGCCATTATTCCAAAAGAAACATTAAAAAAAAATGCACACAGGAACAAAGAACTTAATTTTTCGAGACCTGTCCTGTGGTCTGACAAAAGTAAAATTGAATTGATTGGTCATAATGACCATTGTTACGTTTGGAGGAAAAAGGGAGAAGCTTTGAAGGCTAAGAACACCATCCCAACTGTGAAACATGGGGGTGGCAGCATCATGTTGTGGGGTTGTTTTGCTGCAGGAGGGACTGATGCGGTTTACAAAATTAGATGACATCATGAGGAAATAAGATTATGTGGCAATTCTGAAGCAACATCTCAAGACATCAGCAAGGAACCTGAAGGAAATGGGTCTTCCAAATGGACAATGGCCTGAAGCATACTGCTAAACTGGTTACAAAGTGGCTTGAGGATAACAGTCAATGTTTTGGAGTGGCCATCACAAAGCCCTGATCTCAGTCCAATTGAAAATTTATGGGAAAAGCTGAAAAGGCAGGTACGAGCAAGGCAACCTACAAATATGGCTCAGTTATACCAGTTCTGTCAGGAGTAATGAGCCCAAATTCCTACAAAATATTGTGAGAAGCTTGTGGAAGGATATCCAAAAAGTTGGACCCAAGTCATACAGTTTAAAGGCAATGGTTCTATGTATCTCAAAGCCACCTTGGCCTGGCCACACACACATTTGATGGCTCTCGGCCGATCATTCAGCCATCTCTTTTATACATGTGAGTGTTCGCTCATCTGAGCACTCCTGTGTTCTCTATAACTGACACATTGGCCAGTGGCTTATCTCTGGGAGCACAATGGGTTCAGCAGCTCGAAAATGGACATGCGCATATGAGAACATCGCTCTCGACCGTCAGTCAGCCATCGCCTTCATACACATTAGACCGTTGGCCGATCACGT
The DNA here is from genome assembly GCF_048569485.1 of Anomaloglossus baeobatrachus. Lineage (NCBI taxonomy): Eukaryota > Metazoa > Chordata > Amphibia > Anura > Aromobatidae > Anomaloglossus > Anomaloglossus baeobatrachus. Next base: position 543,810,656 of record NC_134356.1, read on the forward strand.
AGATATCAGCGTGCTCAGCCGATAGTAGTCTCAATATGTATGGGGGCCCTAATTCTGACAAGTGTGTATGAATTCATTCTGCTGAGGGTTTATTGGGGGTCCCAGCAATCACATGTTTATCATCTATACTGTGGCTGACTGATGTCCTTTGTGAGAAACCACCTTTTAAGGCTAGGTGCAGATGGTTGTATATTCTCTCATCTAAGAGAATCGGGCCAATTCTGTAAATCACACTCTGATCAGAGGTTAAGACGATGGAGAAAAGCATTTCGCAGGGCGCAAGGACAGAGATCCTGATTCCAGCAATGTATAGTTTTGATAACCTACTGATAAAGTGATTTTATTATTAAAGGACTACTTGGCCTGCTGCCAGGTAGTCCAGCATATTCATGAGCTCTGTATAACTTCTAGATCTGCAGCAGAGAAAACATTGATTTTTATCAAAATGACAGCAAACAACTCAGTAAGTGACACATTGCTGTAATCTGGGTCTCTGTCTCTACATCATGCTGCTCTCAGATGTGGGAGCAAAAACCTGGTGACAGATTCCCTTTTAAGACTAAGGAGTGACCAATGCACGTTAAAGCTGCATACCGCTGCTTCAGTCAAAGCATTTACATCTGGAAGCCACCACAGCAAATAAAAGCTTATTGGTAGAGGTGCCTGGGGGTTGGAATCTGTTTTTGCATCCAAATCCAAACAGCTCTCTGAGGCGCGCGTCTGCCCCCCCCGGCTGCCTGAGGCGCGCGTCTGCCCCCCCCGGCTGCCTGAGGCGCGCGTCTGCCCCCCCCCGGCTGCCTGAGGCGCGCGTCTGCCCCCCCCGGCTGCCTGAGGCGCGCGTCTGCCCCCCCCGGCTGCCTGAGGCGCGCGTCTGCCCCCCCCGGCTGCCTGAGGCGCGCGTCTGCCCCCCCCGGCTGCCTGAGGCGCGCGTCTGCCCCCCCCGGCTGCCTGAGGCGCGCGTCTGCCCCCCCCGGCTGCCTGAGGCGCGCGTCTGCCCCCCCCCGGCTGCCTGAGGCGCGCGTCTGCCCCCCCCCGGCTGCCTGAGGCGCGCGTCTGCCCCCCCCCGGCTGCCTGAGGCGCGCGTCTGCCCCCCCCGGCTGCCTGAGGCGCGCGTCTGCCCCCCCCGGCTGCCTGAGGCGCGCGTCTGCCCCCCCCGGCTGCCTGAGGCGCGCGTCTGCCCCCCCCCGGCTGCCTGAGGCGCGCGTCTGCCCCCCCCCGGCTGCCTGAGGCGCGCGTCTGCCCCCCCCGGCTGCCTGAGGCGCGCGTCTGCCCCCCCCGGCTGCCTGAGGCGCGCGTCTGCCCCCCCCGGCTGCCTGAGGCGCGCGTCTGCCCCCCCCCCCCCGGCTGCCTGAGGCGCGCGTCTGCCCCCCCCCCCCCGGCTGCCTGAGGCGCGCGTCTGCCCCCCCCCCCGGCTGCCTGAGGCGCGCGTCTGCCCCCCCCCCCGGCTGCCTGAGGCGCGCGTCTGCCCCCCCCCCCGGCTGCCTGAGGCGCGCGTCTGCCCCCCCCCCCCGGCTGCCTGAGGCGCGCGTCTGCCCCCCCCCCCGGCTGCCTGAGGCGCGCGTCTGCCCCCCCCCCCCGGCTGCCTGAGGCGCGCGTCTGCCCCCCCCCCCCCGGCTGCCTGAGGCGCGCGTCTGCCCCCCCCCCCGGCTGCCTGAGGCGCGCGTCTGCCCCCCCCCCCCGGCTGCCTGAGGCGCGCGGCTGCCCCCCCCCCGGCTGCCTGAGGCGCGCGGCTGCCCCCCCCCCCCCCCGGCTTGAACCAGGACAATTTAAATCCGTTGCTGGACCAAACTGTCAGTCTTCGGGAGCGCCCTACACACCATCACCCCTTCTTTAAGTTTGGCTGCAAATTTCACTGGAATGCCCATAGAAATCTGGAAACATCTGTGGCATAATAGAGAATGTTATAGATCAGACAATCTGCACGTCATTGTTTTGACCATAATAGAGTAATTAAAGTCTGCTGAAGTGCTCCCTAAGGGAACATTTCCACCACCGTATTTTACAGAGCTTGACTGGGTAACAAAGCTCAGGTCAGGACATGCATGCTCGGCATACAGTATATGAGGGCAGGGAAATACTTACCGTCAGCCCCACCAAACATGGACTGTATAATGCAGAATGTGCCCTGGTGGGCATTGAGGGGAACCTAATAGAAATGCCAATAGCTATACACCCCAAATACTAGTTGTTTCATGATGTAGTATTCACCAGCTCCCCCTTACATTTTAGGTGTTGGTTACATGCAAAACTTTTTGGATCCTGGATAAATGAGCCAAAGAATGCAGAGGTCACTGAGAAACGTATAGGAGAATCCTTTGTCCCCGTACTATACTGTAAGTTGTAGGAAGGATTCTGTCTTAGGCTACGTTCACACATCAGTTGTTTTCCATCATGCACAATCCGGCGCCGGATCCGTTGTTTTCCGGATCTGTTTTATCCCCATTGATTTGTATTGGCGCCGGATTGTGCCTGATGGCCTTGCGTTGCAGCCGGCTGTTGACGGATCCGGCGTAATTACTCAATGCGGCGGCCGGATGGAACGTCTCATTGAACGTTTTTTGTCTCTGAGAAAAAACCTGTATCCGCCGTATAATGCGATAAGGCGTGATTTACAATGGAAGCCTATGGACGCCGGATCCAACGCGATGCGGGAAAAAAATGGATGTGGCCGCCGGATCCCTTTTTTTTTTTTTTTTTTTTTTTTTTTTTTTTTTTTTTTTTTTTTTTTTTTTTTTTTTCTGAGCATGCTCCAATTTATTGAAAAAAAAAAATGGACGAAACGGATGCGCCGGATCAGGTATACCGGATTCATAAAAAAAAAAAAAAGTATCAGGCGCATCCGTTTTTGCATATTCTGCGACGAATCCGTTGCATCAGGCACAAGCCGGATTGTGCTTGATGCCAAAAAACTGATGTGTGAACGTAGCCTAAGCTGATGCCACTACAGCATATCTCTTGTACAAATGTTCCCCACCAAGACTATAAGCAGGTCAGACCAGGCAAGTCTATTGTGAGCCTCCCTCTGGCTGTGTAAGGGCTGCTTCTCACTTACGAGTTTCTCGCAGTAGAGCAATGCGAGAAAATCTCGCATTGGAATCGGAAACATGTTAGTCAATGATTCAGCTCGCATTTGCAATATATTTTTTTTTTTTTTTTTTTTTTCTCTCCTCCGTCTAAATCGGACCGAGAAAAAAATCGCAGCATGCTGCTTTTTTGCGAGTTTCTACTGCGAGTCTTTCCAATGGAAGTCTATGGGAGCGTGTAAATAATCGGATGTCACGGGACGGTACTTACACCATCCTAGTGACATCCGATTTTCTAAATACATTTCTCGCATGTTTCCTAAAACACTGGAAACGAGTGATGTCTCATAATGTCTGTCAATCACAATTCTCTGTCAGTCGGTCTCTCTCTGTCGGTCCGTCACTATCTCTGCCCCTCTCTCACAGTCTGTCGGTCATTTTCCCCTCCTCTCTCATACTCACCGATCCCCCGACGCGGCGCTGCACGGCATTCACACTGCTCCGGCGGCTTTTACTATTTTGAAAAAGCCGGCCGCTCATTAAACAATCTCGTATTCCCTGCTTTCCCCGCCCAGGCGCCTATGATTGGTTGCAGTGAGACACGCCCCCACGCTGATTGGTTGCAGTGAGACAGCTGTCAATCACAGCAGCCGGTGGGCGGGTCTATACTGTGCAGTGAAATAAATAATTAAATAATTAAAAAAATCGGCGCGCGGTCCCCCCCCCAATTTTAATACCAGCCAGATAAAACCATACGGCTGAAGGCTGGTATTCTCAGGATGGGGAGCTCCACGTTATGGGGAGCCCCCCAGCCTAACAATATCAGCCAGCAGCCGCCCAGAATTGCCGCATACATTAGATGTGACAGTTCTGGGACTGTACCCGGCTCTTCCCAATTTGCCCTCATGCGTTGGCAAATCGGGGTAATAAGGAGTTAATGGCAGCCCATAGCTGCCACTAAATCCTAGATTAATCATGTCAGGCGTCTCCACGAGATACCTTCCATGATTAATCTGTAAGTGATAGTAAATAAACACACACACCCGAAAAAATCCTTTATTAGAAATAAAAAAACAATAACAAAGTCCCTCATCACCAATTTAATACGCCCCAAAAAGTCCTCCATGTCCGGCGTAATCCAGGATGGTCCAGCGTCGCTTCCAGCTCTGCTGCATGGAGGTGACCGGAGCTGCAGAAGACACCGCCGCTCCTGTCACCTCCACACAGCAACTGAGGTGAGTAGCGCAATCAGCTGAGCGGTCACTGAGGTTATCCGCTGTCACTGGATACAGCGGTGGCCGCGGGTAACCTCAGTGACAGCTCAGCTGATCGCGCGGCTGTCTTCAGTTGCTGCGTGGAGCTGACAGGAGCGGCGGTGTCTTCAGCAGCTCTGGTCACTTTCATGCAGTAGAGCTGGAAGCGACGCTGGACCATCCTGGATTACGCCGGACATTGAGGGCTTTTTCGGGCTTATTAAAGTGGTGAACGAGGGTATATGTTTGTGTTTTTTATTTCTAATAAATGATTGTGTGTGTGTGTGTGTGTGTGTGTGTGTGTGTGTTTATTTACTGTCACTTACAGATTAATCATGGAAGGTATCTCGTGGAGACGCCTGACATGATTAATCTAGGATTTAGTGGCAGCTATGGGTTGCCATTAACTCCTTATTACCCCAATTTGCCAACGCACCAGGGCAAATCGGGAAGAGCCGGGTACAGTCCCAGAACTGTTGCATCTAATGTATGCGGCAATTCTGGGCGGCTGCTGGCTGATATTGTTAGGCTGGGGGGCTCCCCATAACGTGGAGCTCCCCATCCTGAGAATGCCAGCCTTCAGCCGTATGGCTTTATCTGGCTGGTTTTAAAATTAGGGGGGACCGCATGCCGTTTTTTTTTTTTTTTTTTTTAATTTATTTATTTCACTGCACAGTATAGACCCGCCCACTGGCTGCTGTGATTGGTTGCAGTGAGACAGCTGTCAATCAGCGTGGGGGCGTGTCTCACTGCAACCAATCATAGGCGCCTGTGGACGGGGAAAGCAGAGAATACGAGATTGTTTAATGGGCGGCCGGCTTTTTCAAAATAGTAAAAGCTGCCGGAGCAGTGTGAACGCCGTGCAGCGCCGCGCCGGGGATCGGTAAGTATGAGAGAGGGCTGCTAACTTCAGTCACTCAGGGGATTAGCGGTCACCGGTGAGCCCTTCACAGGTGACCGCTAATCAGGACGCGGCACAGACAGAGCCGCAGCATGACAATGAAGTCGGGTTAAGTTCACCCGAGTTCATTGTGATCGTGCGGCTCTGTCTGTGTCTGCTGTCACCTGCCATTCAGCTCTGCTACATGGCTGTCTGTGTCTGATGTCAGCGACCATGTAGCAGAGCTGAATGGCAGATGACATAGTAAAAAATACGCATTACACACGCTAGTAAAATCATTGATTCATTCAGAAGAAGCATTGCACTTGCGTTGCACTCAGACCTAACGTGAACTAAAATCAGCCGAGTTTTTTTCAGCCCAGTCGGACCGATTTTACTTGCATAGATGTGTTTCCAGCCTAAGAAGGTCAGTAGCTTATGCGTACCGTACATCCAGACAATGGGAAGATGACTGCAAATAAAAACATTTTTCACAAATTGCCTTATTTTCTTTTTAACAAACAAAATTATTTTTTTTTTCCCCCTTTCTAAAGCCCAGTTATTACATAACAAAAACCTGCTGACAGGTTCCCTTAAAATATTAAACATTTTTCTAAATACGTTTTTGTATTGGAAAAAGGTATCTTTTTTTTTTTTCTATAAGTGCTATATAAATGTATTAATATATAACTGGCAGTACACAGATGCACTAAAACTGTCAGGCTGACTGAGGTGGATGTTTATCCTCAGCCAGTTAAAAAAGGGTGTTTGTGGTCACCTTAAGGGCTCATGCGCACGTTGTGTACTTACATGCATTTACGCTGCGTATTTCACTGCAGCGTAAATGCAGGCATCCCCTGCACAATCTACGTAGATTGTGCATGAGACGTGCGCACGTTGCTTTTTTTTTTTTTTTTTTTTTCGAACGCAGCGATTTGGCTGCTAAAATTTTGACCCATACCCGTGCGTTCATAAAAACAGCATATCAATTATTTGTGTGTTCTGGATGCAGCTCCCACTCTGTCTATGGTGGGGGCAGCAGCCATAGCGCATGGAATTTGGCTTTTTTTTTTTTTTTTTAACAAAAAAACCTGCATCCATTATGCAGTGTTTCTGCAGCGATTTTGAAGCGCACATGAGCTGTTAAATCGCTGCAGAATATTCAGCAGTTGAGTGCGCATGAGCCCTTAGTGTACTCACCTCAGGGTCCTGGTAAGCTCCCTGAGAACAGGAATGTTCATGATGCCTGACAGGGCTCTGCGCTGATGTGACCTACGTATCCGGCTTCATGCTGCACTTTCTGCTGTGTGTTCTCTAGGACAGGTTGTGATTGATAGTAGTTGCCATCTTGGAATTTTGACAGCACGCAGTTGATAAAGCATACCTTTAAAAAAATGTTCAATATTTAAAGGGCAGGTTTTTGTTATGTAGTCTGAGCACACCATGCTGTAGGGGTTAACACACAGATTTCAGCAATGCATATATTAGTGTATGTTGGTTAGCTGGTATGTTTGTTTTAGCACCTGTATCTTATTGCTGTGACTAGCTGGCGCATTGGCACTTGTACGGCACCCCCCCCCCCCCCCCACCACCACCACCACCACCACCTTCCCGCTGTGATTACCAGCTTCTCCCTGTCTATAGACTTTTCTAAGTGATACATCGTTAGATTCAGGGCCTCTCTGTCTACATCATGCTGCTCTCAGATGAGGTAGCAAAAATCAATTGATAGATTTTCTTTTAAATTTCTATTATTTAGTACATTTTTAGGAGTTTAAAAAGGACTTCTCAAAAATCACACGATATCCCCCTATCCATAAGTTTCAACCACCCACAATTCTGCTGTACTCTGCTTTCTCCACCATTCCCGTAGACCAGTCATGGCGAACCTTGCACAGGCCGAGTGCCCAAACTGTAGCCCTAAACCCAATTTTTTTTTTTTTTTTTTTTCTGAAGTGCCAACCAATCCTATTATGTAAATAACTGATTTTAATCTAACCTTTGCAGTCTTCTCTTCGGCAGGGGGCATCACGCTCATGCTTACCACACATTGAAGCTGAGCCCCTGCCCTTTCCAGACACAGCAGTTGGATTGATCTTTCTGGAAATAATCGCAGCATATTAGACAGAGATTTTAGCCTGGAATGCAATCAGATTTCACCCTGTAATCCACATCTACATTTCAAAGTCTGAACATCCTGAAATCCCATAAAGACCTAGGAGTTGCTCCCCTCCCCTTTCATTCTGTAGTTATGTCCCCTTCCTGGGCCACTTCTTGATAACCATGTCCTTCATCCGGATATATATTTCCTACATTCTGGTATATTTGTCCCCATCATGGCCTCATCCTGGTAAATATACCTCATCCTGGTAAATGTCCTCCATCCTGGCAAATGTACCCCATCCTGACATATTGCCCATCCTTGTAAATGTTCCCCCATCCTGGCATGTACCCCATTCCTGGTAAATGTCCTCCATCCTGGTAAATGTTCCCAATCCTGGTTAATGTCCCCCTTCCTAGCATGTACCTCCATCCTGGTAAATGTCCACCTTCCTGGCATGTTCCCCTTCCTGGCAAATGTTCCCCTTCCTGGTAAATGTACCCTATTGTGGCATGTTTTCCCCATCCTGGCATGCATGTTTTCCCTTCCCCATCCTGGCATACATGTTTCTCCCCCTTCCCCATGCTGGCATGTGCATTCTCCCCCGAATTCCCCCCCCCCCCCCTATGCTGGCACTGGCCCCCTCATCCCCACCTTGGCACAGCCGCACACAAGATATCTATCTATATCTATCTATATTTATTATTATAGCGCCATTTATTCCATGGCGCTTTACAAGTGAAAGAGGGTATACGTACAACAATCATTAACAGTACAAGACAGACTGGTATAGGAGGAGAGAGGACCCTGCCCGCGGGGGCTCACAGCATATATATATATATATATATATATATATATATATATATATATATATATATATATATATATATATATATATATATATATATATATATATATATATATGACATACTCCGCTGCTGGGTCCACAGTTCCCACGCGGCCAGAAGACGTCATTATGCTGGCGCCGCTCACTGACGCTCCTCCGTCTCCTAGGCAACAGACCTGCGGCCTGGGAGAGGAGCAGTGTCAGAGCGAGGAGAAATGTCTCCTCCGCTCCAACACAACTTTGATCTGCCGGCGCGACTGCACCAGCAGTGCAAAGCTGCAGGATCAGGCGACAGTACGCGTGCCAGCAGAATGGGCTCTGCGTGCCCCTGGTGGCTCGCGTGCCATAGGTTCGCCATCACTGTCATAGACCAGTAGAGTGAAGGGTAACCCCCTTTCTTAGGCTCACTGGGAGCCCGAGCTATCAGCGAGTTATTCCCTATCCTTTCCCAATTCCTTGCTGTAGGGAAAACACCTTTATTAAACTTTTGCTAATGATAAAATGATTCTTCTCCCAATATATTCATTTCTATTAGGCAGATGGTGTGTTTTTTTTTTTTTTTTTTTTTTTTTTTCTTCTATCTTGAGGAGGGCTGCTGAAAACTTGGGTCATGAGTGAAGACAAATCTTGCTAAAACAAGATTGTCATTTCCCTATACGTATATGCTCTATGCAGACAGTCACATTGATTTCTTCTAAATATGAACATGATCTAGATTGGAATAAATGGAGATATTCAATATTTATGCTCTGGCGGGTTCCTTGAGAGTTCATTGAATGACTTCTTATGTTGTTTCTATTTCTTATAGATGTTCTGCAGTTTATATATTGCCTCCATTTATAGGTGGTCACATAGATGTGTGCTGTGATTTGAACACTCCACCATACGGTGCCATCATTATGTGGTTCCTTCTCCAATATTTTATTTATTTTTTTTCTTTCTCCTCCTGACTTGCCCTGCTCTCATCTATTGGCTATCACAGGTATTGTAATGAGAGCCTTAGCACTTTCTCATTGCGTTCTGCAAAATGTATCTCAATATTTTCAGATTTAATTCAAAGCTATTTGCAATACACAAACTATTTCCAAAACGTGCTGTAAAGCAGAGGGATGTGATTGTCTCCTACGCACCTGCATCGGTGTATAGTCCACTAGCACAATCCTGCATCTGTCACAGGTTCTTGAAGCCATAATGTGAGGATTCCAGGTAAAGATTATTGCGGGACGGTGACATCAACTTGTAATATGTGCAATGGGGGTAGATTTTCAGTGTAAATAATGGTAAAACGTCTACCAAGTAGCGTGTTTCCCTGAAAATAAGACAGTCATTTTTATACATTTTTTTTTTTTTTTTTTTTTTTTTTTTTTTTTTTTATCCTGAAAAATGTGGTAGGGATTTTTATTGGGGGTCACATGGCAAGTTTATTCCCAAAAGAAGGCAGACACCCTCTAGGAGAATCGTACTTACCAAACCCTGGACATCTGTGTCACACCCAGGTTCTCCTGCGTTCCACAGCGGTGCCGTGATTTTGGCACACGTGTGAGCTCCATGTGCTATCCGTGATCCACGCCGCTGCTCTCTGTGGTGCTGAAGTCTCCTGCGATGCTGTGTCCGGCCACTGCTGTCTCACCGCTGCTGTTATTTCCGGGTCGGCTGTGCAGTGAATATGCAAGAGCATAATTAGCCAGCCTGGAAGCAGGAGACGGGTGAGTTTAAAAAGCTTTTTATTCTAAATGTACGTATTTTTTTTTTTTTTTTTTCTGGTACATGTTTCATGGACCACATCACTGTGTGGTCCATGGGACATCAGTGACCTCAGGGAAAAAAATGGACTTGTCTCTGTGCGGCACACATGGACATGCATGTACGCCACACGGAAACACTATCAGTGAGAAGTCAGGGGTTTTTGCGCATCACACCTGGTGATGCTGAATTGAATAGCATGGTACTACACCCCTGTGGGCGTACTAACATGCTATGAGGGCGGACTAGTCGGGGCATATAACGCCCTTGGGAAACACGGTCAGTGAGAAATCACTGATGTGTGCGCAGACCTATTGATTATAATGGGTCTGCGTATGTCCGTGATTCTGATAGGTTTCAGTTTTTATATGTATGTACCAGAATCACTGACGTGTGAAGAGGGCCTTAGTTTGCATGTTCAGTAATCGTACGGTAGAACGGATCCTGCAGACGCAACTTTTTGGTCCTTTGTTAAATAACTGATTTCTGCCAGATGTTGTGTGGTGGTTTTTTTTTTTTTTTTTTTTTTTTTTTTTTGGTTTACCATCTCCCCCCTAACCACCCACCATATCAATATTTTTTTAAAAAAAAAATAATTTTGCCATTTTCACACTAGGGCTCTTATAGGCTGACATAAAGTTTCAGAAAGTCTACAAGTACATTAGCATTGAACAGTATTTCTTTAACACTCCTTTTTGGGGTGGCTATATACCTTCCATAGCAATTCTATGTTGAATTTTCTTTTTTTCCTTGCATTGAATCATCTTATGAGCGTGTGCAAAGGTCAATGTGAAGGGAAGAGGAGCAGAGTCAGCTGTGACGTCACCTGTAGTTGTTATTGGTGGATCTTGTGTAAAGAGGTGTCATCAATCATTGTAGTGCTGATTGGGAGAATATTGAGTCTGCTGAAAACAGTTCCTGAAATGAATGGTTCCTGTAGCCTTTATGAGAAGTGGAAGATTATATATAATATTTTTTTTTTTTAAATAAAGATTGTGATATGAAAAAAATACATGCAACACAAAACCCTGATTTAAACAGTCATTTTCCGTAGGTTGGTCATACACCTTCCACAACCATTCGCAGATTGTTCATTCAGCCCTCAGCTATTCTTGACTCCTCGTACACATTCATGTCTGGCTTGAGCGAAAGGTGTAAACTGATGCCAGATTCTTGAGCTCTGTCTAACCAAAAGATCAGGCGTTACTGATAATCCTTTAGGCTGCAGTCAGAAGAGTGTGTTACTAAGGCCACTTTCTCTAGTCCCTTCCACGACAGCATAGGAGGTTGTCTCTCCACGCCCTAATTGGGACAGGAAGTTCAAGAGGTTTAAAAGGACCCTCCCACCTCCCACAGCCAGTGTCTTCATGCCCCATGGGGACAGGAGAGAGGTTTTGTTTTTCTCCTGTGCTGTGGTGGCCGGCGACCTACAGTATATATTTTTTTTTTTTTCTTTTTTCTTCTTCCCCTGTTACCTTAAGCCGGACAGCATCGGTCGGGCCTTCACCGCTCCTCCCTTGCTGTTCCCTCACGCTGTGGGGGACCGCTGCTCCGGTCTTCCGGATCCTCCTGAGGGGTGATGCAGGCTGTTGAGCTCCCCGGCCGGCGTCCTCCCTGAGCCGCCGGCCGCTTCCCGCATGCACGCTGCCGGAGCGATCCGGAAGTGCTCCCGGGGGCGGGACTTCCGGTCTTGCGGACTTCCGGTTGAGCGCTTCCGGTTTGCGGTAGGCAGCGTGGAGGCACGCCGACGGTGACACGGCCTGCCCAGGACCGGATGCGGGAGGCGGGGAACGTGCACCGTCACTGGGGGGGCAGGCCCTTTTGCATAAGGGCTGCCACGAAGACATCAGATCATGGTAAGCAACCGTGCTCCCTGTCATGTCTTCCGCTGTAGCTGCATCTGCAGAACCCAGTGTGCCCCCTGCTACTGTGAGTATGGAGGGGAATGGTCCCTCGGACATAGGTCTCATCAGAGGATTTATGGCTCTATGGTCTGTGTTTTCTAGGAGGACAAGGCCACCAAGAAAACTGACAAATGAAAAATCAGAGAAGCCTGAGAAGTCAGAAAAAGCTGACAAGTCCGATAAGCCTGATAGACCTGACAGAATGGAAAAAATTAAAAAATGTCCTATCTGTATAAAGAAGCTCCCTGCAGTATGGGATAAAAAGCTTTGCCAGCAATGTACGGACCAGATTATTAGGGCCGAACAACCATCTCTGATAGATGAGTTGCGGTCCATGATGAAACAGGAGATTAGGGCCTCTCTGGCCTCCCTTCCTGTTCCTGGCCCCCCTTCCTGCTCCTGGCCCTGCTCCTGGCCCTGCTCCTGGACCCTCTCCTCCAAAAAAGAGGAGACTCCAGTCGACCCCATCTGATCAGGAGGACGCTGATTCCACCTCTGAGGGTCCTGATGAAGGATTTCCATCTGGGGGGTCTGACCAGTCCTTTCTATTTCACTCAGAAGAGTTGGGGGATCTTATTGGGGCAGTTCGGAGCACTATGGGTTTAGAGGAAGTGCAGTCTCTTCCTTCAATCCAGGACGAAATGTTTGCTGGCCTGAAGTCAGTCAAACAGTTGGGATTCCCAGTTCATGCCAATGTTGGATATTGTCTCTCAGGAATGGGAATTTCCTGAGAGGCGGGTACGGAGTGACCTTAAACGCCGGTTTCCTCTGGAACCTTCGGGACTACATTGGGAGGTCCCACGAGTAGACGTTCAGGTGGCTAGGGTAGCTAAGCAAACGGCTCTTCCCTTTGAGGATACTTCCCAACTGAAGGATCAGATGGATAGGAAGGTAGAGGGCCTGATGAAGCGGTCCTGGGAGGCATCGTCTTCCTCTATTCAAGCCAACATTGCCTCCACCTGCGTATCCAGGTCCCTAATTAGGTGGTTAGACCAGTTGGAGGCTCATATTTCACAAGGGACCCCTAGGGAGGAATTACTGGAATCCCTTCCCTTGCTTAGGAAGGCTACCTGTTTTCTGGCAGATACCTCGGTGGAATCTGTCCGCCTGGCAGCCAGGACCTCGGTGCTTTCTAACTCTGCCCGACGTGCCCTCTGGCTTAAGGCCTGGAGCGGAGACTCCACCTCCAAAATGAGGCTTTGTTCACTTCCGTTTAAAGGGGATTTAGTGTTTGGGCCTGCCCTGGATGATATCCTGGACAAGGCGACTGATCGTAAGGCCTTGCCCGATCCTAGACCTAACAGGAAGCGGTCCTTTCGTCCCTCGATGCCTCAGGCCTCCCAGCCCAGAGGGAAAGGGAAGGCTGGCAGGTGGAGCTATCCCAAAGGTAGAGGGAAAAACATCCTCATCCCTCCCCATCAGCAACGTCCTCAGCAGGACAAACAGTGACTCGGCCCGGGTGGGGGGAAGACTCTCAGCCTTTCTTCCCCAGTAGCAGTCCATAACCACTTGCCAATGGGTTCTGAAGATCATCTCGGACGGTCTTCTCATAGAATTCCTTTCCCCCCCTCTTCCGGGTCTCCGAGTCACTGCGCTGACGTCACCGGGTTCACAGGCTCTGTTGTACACAAAGATTATAGAGCTAGTGCACTCGGGGGTCGTTTCCCCCGTCCCGAGTCAGGAAGAAGGGGTAGGACACTACTCCCGTCTCTTCCTGGTCAAGAAGCCATCCGGCGACGTCCGTATAATTATCAATTTAAAACGTCTAAACCGTCAGGTCAGGTACCGGCGGTTCAAGATGGAGTCGGTGAAATCAGCTATTCCCCTGATAGGTCTACACCATCAGATGGCCTCTATAGATCTGAAAGACGCCTACTTCCATGTACCCGTCCATCCAGGACACAGGCAATACCTCAGGTTTGCGGTGCTTCACGGGGAGGAAGTACTTCATTTCCAATTCAATGTACTTCCCTTCGGGATCTCCTCAGCTCCAAGGATCTTTTCCAAGATCATGGCAGAGGTGGTCGCCTTCATAAGATTGCAGGGTATCTGTCTGGTTCCATATTTGGACGACTTTCTTCTCATGGCTCCATCTGCTCCAACCCTCCGGAGCCATGTGGAAAGGTCTTTGGGGATCCTTCGGTCTCTGGGATGGATTCCCAATCTCAAAAAATCACAGTTAACCCCCTCCTCCACTCGGCAGTTTCTCGGAGTGCTGCTGGACTCCGACAGACAGGCATCTTTTCTCCCAGAGGGCCACAGGATAGCTCTGTTAGCCAAAATATCAAAGCTTCGCAGGCAGGCTCGCCCGACGCTTCGAGCGGCTATGTCAGCTCTGGGTTCCATGACATCCTGCATTCCTTCAGTCAGGTGGGCTCAGGCCCATTCTCGGTGTCTCCAGGATCATATCCTGGCACATTGGGACAGACTCCCGTCATCCCTAAACAGAAGGTTTCGCCTCTCGGAGTCCGTTTCCTCATCCCTTCTCTGGTGGCTGAGTCCCGCCAACCTGCAGGTGGGGGTTGCCTGGACTCAGAAACCCCTGGTTACACTGACCACAGATGCCAGCCTACGAGGATGGGGGGCAATGGTGGCAAATTCCCCATTTCAAGGGGTCTGGAGTCCTTACGTCAGCTCCCAATCCTCCAACTACAGGGAGCTCAGGGCAGTCAGGGAAGCCCTCCTTGCGGCTCAGGACCTCGTCCGGGACTCTCACGTCCTGGTATATTCAGACAATGTCACAACAGTGGCACATCTCCGCCATCAGGGCAGTACACGCTCAGGCGCCCTGAAGTCGGTATCCTCCCGAATCTTTCAATGGGCAGAACAATCTCTGCTCTCCCTTTCTGCGGTCCATCTGAAGGGCTCCCTCAATCTTCAGGCGGATTTCCTGAGTCGTCGGGATGTTCATCCAGGGGAATGGAGCCTGGATCAGGCGGTGTTCTGCTCTCTAGTGGCAAGGTGGGGTGCACCAGAGGTGGACCTCTTTGCCTCGGCAGGGAATCGCAAGGTCGCAACATATTTCTCCCTGAACCCAAGGGACGAGGCGTTAGGGGTAGACGCTTTCTGCCACAGTTGGTCCTTTCGCCTCGCTTACGCGTTCCCCCCCCTCTTCCTCTTCTCGCACGGGCCCTGAGGAAGATCAGAGACGAGGGGGTCCCAACTATACTGGTAGCCCCTCTGTGGCCTCGGAGGAGTTGGTACAGCCTGGTCATGACGCTAGGAATCGACGGCCCAGTCCTCTTAGGTTCGGACCCCAGCTTACTGTCACAGGGTCCGATTTTCCATCCGGCTCCCCAGAAACTCAACAGTGCCCGGGCCTCAGAAGCCAGGCAGCCAAGAAGGCCCAAGGGCTTTCTGACAAAGTTGTGGCTACGCTACAGAAGAACCGTAAACCTGTGACTAATAGTATATACAACAAAATCTGGAAGAGATTTTCCTCCTGGTGTGGTTCTCGGCCTCCTGACCCTCTTCGGCCTAATATTGCGCAGATTCTGGACTTTCTCCAGAGTGGTTTAGACTTAGGTCTTAGGCCTAGCACCCTGAAAGTTCAGGTGTCAGCACTCAGTGCAGTCTTTGACACGGCTCTGGCAGATCATCGTTGGATCCGTCGGTTCTTTGTGTCCGCTGGTAGACTCTGTCCACGTCAGAGGGTCCTGACGCCTCGCTGGGATCTCAATGTGGTCCTTACAGGACTATCTCAGTCTCCGTTTGAACCTCTGTTCTCTTGTAACATTCGTTCCCTTTCTCACAAGACTGCTTTTCTTGTGGCTATTACATCTGCTCGCAGAGTCGGCGAACTTCA
Organism: Anomaloglossus baeobatrachus; assembly: GCF_048569485.1. Taxonomy (NCBI): domain Eukaryota; kingdom Metazoa; phylum Chordata; class Amphibia; order Anura; family Aromobatidae; genus Anomaloglossus; species Anomaloglossus baeobatrachus. The sequence continues at coordinate 543,826,212 of NC_134356.1, forward strand.
GGCTTTGTCTGTTAGGGAACCTTACCTGACCATCAGAGATGACAGCATTGTTTTTCAGCTGGACCCTTCCTTCCTTACCAAGGTGGTTTCGGATTTTCACCGTTCGCAGTCCATCGTCCTGCCTTCCTTCTGTCAGAATCCTCGGACTCCGGGTGAGGAAGTGTTTCATTCTTTGGATGTCCGTCGGATAGTGTTGCACTACCTAGAGGTTACTGCTTCTTGGCGCCTTGATTCTAACCTGTTCATCCAGCCCTTTGGCCGCAATAAGGGCAAGAAGGTGGCTAAGAGTACAGTCGCCAACTGGATTGTGCGGGCAATTAGAGATGCATACCTCGCTCAGCATCTCTCTCCACCTACTGGATTCACGGCGCACTCCACCAGGGCTACCTCTGCCTCCTGGGCCGAACGGGCAGGGGCCTCCCCTGAGCAGATCTGCAAGGCGGCTACGTGGTCTTCGCTCCATACTTTCACGAAGCATTATCGTCTGGATCTGGATTCCAATAGGGATTTGGCCTTTGGCAGGAAAGTCCTGCAGGCTGTGGTCCCCCCCCTAGGTATCAATTCTTTGGTATTCCTCCTATGCTGTCGTGGAAGGGACTAGAGAAATAAGAATTATTCTTACCGATAATTCGGTTTCTAGGACCTTCCACGACAGCAGGTAATTCCCTCCCCTATGTATTCATATAATCCTGAATGTGTAGTACTTCTCATATGCTATGGATTCTTTGTAAGACACTGGCTGTGGGAGGTGGGAGGGTCCTTTTAAACCTCTTGAACTTCCTGTCCCAATTAGGGCGTGGAGAGACAACCTCCTATGCTGTCGTGGAAGGTCCTAGAAACCGAATTATCGGTAAGAATAATTCTTATTTCACACTACGTTTTTTTTTTTTTAACATCCGTCATGAATGTTTTTTTTTTTTTTAACGCAAAAGCTGATCCAGTGCAAATGCGTTTTCATTTCAATGCATTTGCAATGGACTCGCGTCAACATGCGTTCACCTGCGTTTGCGTGCGTTATAGTGAGGATCTAGCGACTTGCAGTTTTTTAACATTTTTCAAAAACACTACTTGTAGCGTTTTTGAGCTGCGTCCAAATACTGCAAATTGCTGGATCCTGACTATACTGCACGCAAACGCAGGCGAATGCTGGCATGCTGCTAGACAGGATCCTGCTTGCTCTACTGAGCATGCCCAGAAACCAGCCTCGGGTGATCAGTCTCTCTCCCCACCTCCCTCTCTGTCTCTCTCCTCCTCCCTCTCTGTCTCTCTCCTCCTCCCTCTCTCCCTCTCCTCTCTCTCTCTCCCCCGCCTGAGAGCTGCAGACACTCGTAACCAAGATAAATATCGGGTAACCAAGGAAAGCGCTTCTCTTAGTTACCCGATGTTTACGTTGGTTACGTGTGCAGGGAGCCGGAACCTAGCATCTGCAGACGCTGGTAACAAAGATAAATATCGGGTATGCAAGCAAGTTACCCGATGTTTACCTTTGTTACGAGTCGGCTCCCAGACTATCACCTTCAGTTACACTGACTCCCGATCACATGACTCCAATGCCCGCCCATAAACTTAAAGTGACAGGATCCTGCAAAATAACATGCATTTGCATGCGTTTTTTGCTGTAAAAGCAGGATCCGCTTTTACAGCAAAAAACGTTCATGATGCATGTTAAAAAAAAAGTAGTGTGAAAGCAGCCTAACTAGATCAAAGTCATACACTTTTACCTTTGGACACTGTCTCTCAATAAATTAAATATCATCAGAAAGTGAATTTATTTCAGTAATTAAATGCAAAAAGGCAAACACATATATTATATAGTCATTACGCACAGTGATCTATTTCAAGTGTTTATTTCTGTTAATATTGATGATTATGGCTTACAGCCAATGAAAACCCAAAAGTCATTATCTCAGAAAATTAGAATAATTACCACAGAACACCTGCAAAGGCTTCTTAAACATTTAAAATGGTTTTAGTCTGGTTCAGCAGGCTACACAATCATTGCAAAGACTGCTGACTTGACAGATGTCCAGAAGGCAGTCATTGACACTCTCTACAAGGAGGGTAAGCCACAAAATGGCATTGCTAAAGAAACTGGCTGCTTAGAGTGCTGTATCCAAGAATATTAATGGAAAGCTGAGTGGAAGGAAAAAGTGTGGTAGGAAAAAGTGCACAAGCAACCAGGATTACCGCAGCCTTGATAGGATTAAGAAAAGGCAATACAAAAGTTTGGGGGAGATTCACAAGGAGTGGACTACTGCTGGAGTCAGGGCTTCAAGAGCCACCACACACAGACATATCCAGGACATTGGCTACAAGTGTCGCATTCCTTGTGTCAAGCCACTCATGACCAATAGACAATGCCAGAGGTGTCTTACCTGGGCCAAGGAGAAAAAAAACTGGACTGTTGCTCAGTAGTCCAAGGTGTTGTTTTCAGATGAAAGTAAATTTTGCATTTCAAATCGCGGTCCCAGAGTCTGGAGGAAGAGTGGAGAGGCCACAATCCAAGATGCTTGAGGTCTAGTGTGAAGTTTTCACAATCTGTGATGGTTTGGGGAGCCATGCCATCTGCTGGTGTAGGTCCACTGTGTTTTATCAAGACCAAAGTCAGCGCAGCCGTCTACCATGAAATTTTAGAGCACTTCATGCTTCCTTCTGCTAACAAGCTTTTTGGAGATGGAAATTTCATTTTCCAGCAGGACTTGGCACCTGTCCACACTGACAAAAGTACCAATACCTGGTTTAATAACCACAGTATCACTGTGCTTGATTGGCCAGCAAAATCTCCTGACCTAAGCCCCATAGAGAATCTATGGGGTATTGTCAAGAGGAAGATGAGACCCAAAACCCAGAAAATGCAGACAAGCTGAAGGCTGCTATCTAAGCAACCTATTCTTCCATAACAGCTCAGCAGTGCCACAGGCTGATCAGTTCCATGTGACGCTGCATTGATGCAGTAATTCATGCAAAAGGAGCCTCGACCAAATACTGACTGCATTTACTGTGCATACAGTTATTAAATTCAAAGAGCCTCACCCTTTATTGTATTAGAATGACCAAGTGTATAGCAGATGAAACTCCAGCCAAGGCCCGGACTGTGGCCAAAATGCAAAAACCAAGTTGCAGGCGAATCTCCATAAAATCATTTAGATTTTCTCTATTACACATGTTCTGTGTATATGTGGCGCCCCTGGACTAGTCAGGGCATCAGAGGACTGCACACTCTTTACTCTTAGTGCAGGACTCAACCCCTCTTGGTTATCGGTTCCTAACTTGCAGTACTGCCTCCATCAGCATCCAAAAATCCCAATCACACCTCACAACACACCCTGTCAGACACACCAGTAGGCTGCTGAGCTGGAATAGGGCCGCCCACCTAGGGCAGACTGATGGGAGGTGACAAGTCAGTTCTAGAGTAGCCCTCGAGCAGTGAGGAGCTAGGGGGAGTGTGTGGCTCCCTGGGGAGTTAACGGTTGGGTTGCAGATGGTGGTCTGGACCCGGAGGAGTCGGAGACTTGGACGTGGGATATTGGGACTGGGTGCCTGGACTAGTCTTGGAGGACACTCGACAGCAAGTACAATAGCCGGTCTGGGCACCGAAATCACGGCGGGGTACTGGACCCAAGGTCTGAGAGAAGCTTCAAGCAACCCGGCAATTAACCTGCGGAGGATAGGGCCTTTATGGACTGTCCCCACGAAGCTCAGAGATCAGGGGCACTAGCCCACCAAGGGGGATAGGGCTTTCCAACCAAAGCAGGCCACTGAAATCCCAAGCGTGAGCTCCTGAGAGCACAGCTCCTTCACTCAAAGTGGGGAGGGGGGCCCGGACAACTTCAAGCTTACGGGCCACTTGGACACTACTAAAATTTGTGCACGGAGGCAGGCTCCGGACCATCAGGCAGTGCTGCAGGGGACGGATACCCGGATGAGCTCCCCTCAAGAGGGCAGCGGCACCCAGAGACTTGGTTTACCATGTTGTCAGCGTCTGTTCTTGTGTCTGAGTGAGTACCTGCATTCCCCCTGCCCTCCAGTGAGCCTGCGCTCCCTTGCAACCCTTACCCTCCTCGGGTAGGTAAGGCCCCGGGACTCTGGATGGGAACGTCATCTGCCCCCCCCCCCCCCCCCCCCCGCCTTCCATCACCCCGGGTACTCCCACAGGCAGCGGCGGTACTCCCTGTCACTGCACACCACGGGTGGCGTCACGAACTATATCTTCCCTGTAAATAACCCCCCTTTTTACATTTAAGAGTGACCCCCAAGCCCCGGGTCCGGAGACCCTCGAGCCACGAGTAATCACCCCCGGATCCGAGCAGTTCGACCACTGCTGGGGCGGCACATATGTATTAACAATGGAAATGTATGTATAATTACATTTTCTATGCACTTTGTATATGTATTACTATCTTGTGATTGGTTGTGATGTGTTTTTAAAGGATGTCCCATGATGCAATGGTATGTGATACATTGACTAAGGGCGCATGGTGCCAGAAACGCATAGAAAAGTTATTGCCACCATTATGGACTTTTTAATTTTGCTACAATAAAAATATGATTTTTACGGAGAATCGCCAGCAACTTGGCTTTTGCAATTTACTGTACATACGTTTCAGTAGGATGACATTTCTGAGTTTAACTTTTTTTCAGTTGGTCTTATATATAAGTTAATTTTCTGAGAATGCCATTTGGGTTTCATTGGCTGTAAGCCATAATCATCAACATTAACAGAAATAAGCACTTGAAATAGATCCCTCTGTGTGTAATGACTCTATAATGTGTTTCCCTTTTTGTATTTAATGAAATAAATTTTAACTTTTTGATATTCTAATTTATTGAGATGCAGGACCTGTAGGTAGTGAAAAAAAAATCAGAACATCTTTCTTCTGCCATATAAAGTGCAATGTGTCGACTTATCTTACAAATGGTACGACATAACAGATTTAAATGCCATAGACCATAAAGCACCAATCAGGTCTCGAAAATCTCCACCCATTTAATGACATGTATATACAATATAAATTATATATATAAAACAATTACATAGAATCAGTGTCCTGCATTCCACTGTGCATGCGCAAGCGCCATCCTGTCCTCAACTTGGCTTCGTGACGTCATACAGCTCTGCTCTGTGACTGCATTGTAGCCGACATAATAGGTCATGGCATCACGGTGCCCTAGAAACAGCTGCCATGGGACCGCAGGATCACAATGAAAAGGGCACATCCCAGCATAATGGTATAGTACATAGATCTGCCAAATGGCAGCCCTGTCTTACTGCAACAACCAGTATGGACGCAATGTGCACATAGTTATATCAATATATGTATAGATATATAGGGGGGAAGAAAAGAGAGGTGGGAGAGACAGGCATAGAAAAAGTGCAGCAGTATTTAAAAAACAAAATAAATAAAATAAATTAAAAAAAAAAATTACGGTGTATATATATATTTATAAATATGCCATTCAAATTTGTCTCAACTCTTCAAACAATCTATTGAAAGGTGATCTGAAATAACAAAAAAGGAAAGGTTAAACACAAACCATTATCCAATAAATCAAGAAATATTGGGTCTCCTAATATTAAAAAAAAAAAAAAAGATATTCAAGTATATTCTATTCAATATTAAGTCCATTCAGTTGCAGACTATCCAACCCATATATTCAATGTAACTCATTTTTCTTCAACACTCTCCCTGTACAGGAAAATTAGCTATATCTCTAAGGCCTCCGACACACATCCGTGCCGCCGCTACGTGTTTGCCAGTTTTTACACGTACCGGAGACACGTACACCAATGCTACCCTATGGTAGCTGGCACACACACATGTAAAACCACACGGAACGTGTGTCCGTGTCCGTTTGTACGTGTGTGTGTTTTTCAACACTCTGACATGTCCGTTTTTCTCCGGCAGCACGGGTGTCACACGGCCCACACCCGTACCACACGGATGTCGTGTGGATGCGGTCCCGTGTGACACGCGCCGGAGAAAACTCACGTGTCAGAGAAAAAAATAACAAACCTTTACTCCCCTTCTCCTGCCCTCCTGTCTCTGCCGCTGCTGTCACTTGCTGCCGACCGCCGCTCATTATTCTTATTTAATATTCACTTCACTGCGGCCGGAAGCAGCAGCAGCGGGGAGTCGGCAGGGCTGGAGACAGAAAATCAGTACCCTGGACAGCAGGAAGGACCACGTGAGTATGCAAATTACCGGTTCTCCGTGTGTTATCACGGATAGCACACGGAGAACACACGTGGCCCGCACATACCAGAGACACGCACTTGCCTACATGCAACACGCAGGGAAAATACGTGTCTCGCGGCACGTGCGTGATTTTCACGTGAGTGTGGCAGAGGCCTAAACCTTAGTTGATTCAAGGGAACCTGTCGCCACTTTTTTTTTTTTTTTTTTTCTTTGGGCGTATCAGCTGTATATAAGAGCCCAGGCCACTGTGAGAACATAAACACTTTATAATACTTACCTAACGGTCGCACGGTTGCCCATATGGACGTCTCCGTTTCCGACACCGACTCTTTTGGCCATCTTTGTTCTCCTTCTCTAGCCGCGGTGCATGACGCGTCCGACATCATACACACTCGCCGGCATTCATGCACCTGAGCACGTGCACTTTGATAAGTATTGCCCTCTGCCTTTATTAAAGGGGTTGTCTCGTCTAAATCTACAAGTCTATATTTACTCTGTGGCGGGAGATTTATGAATCCCCAATTCACACAAACTGTGCTGTTAGGTTTCAGACCTCTGAACAGCAGTCATGTGGGTGCGAGTATACGATATGTAGACTCCCGTCCATATTCTCACTATATGGCAGCTGCCTCTCTTAATGAAGTGTATTGCGTGAGGCTGTGCCCCTCTAGTCAGTATGTGGATAGGAGAGCACATATCCATTACCTGAACGATTTAACCTACATGCCGTGGTGAACCCTTAGGGTACCTTCACACTTAGCGATGCAGCAGCGATCCGACCAGCGATCTGACCTGGTCAGGATCGCTGCTGCATCGCTACATGGTCGCTGGTGAGCTGTCAAACAGGCAGATCTCACCAGCGACCAGTGAACAGCCCCCAGCCAGCAGCGACGTGCAAGCGACGCTGCGCTTGCACGGAGCCGCCGTCTGGAAGCTGCGGAGACTGGTAACTAAGGTAAACATCGGGTATGGTTACCCGATGTTTACATTAGTTACCAGTGTGAGCAGGGAGCAGGGAGCCGCGCACACTGAGCGCTGGCTCCTTGCTCTCCTAGCTACAGTACACATCGGGTTAATTAACCCGATGTGTAATGCAGCTACATGTGCAGAGAGCAGGGAGCCGCGCACACTGAGCGCTGGCTCCTTGCTCTCCTAGCTGCTGTACACATCGGGTTAATTAACCCGATGTGTACAGCAGCTACATGTGCAGAGAGCCGGAGCCGGCAGCACAGGCAGCGTGAGAGCTGCAGAGGCTGGTAACTAAGGTAAATATCGGGTAACCACCTTGGTTACCCGATGTTTATCTTGGATACAGCTTACCTCAGCTGTCAGACGCCGGCTCCTGCTCCCTGCTCGCTTCATTTGTCGCTCTCTTGCTGTCACACACAGCGATCTGTGTGTCACAGCAGGAGAGCGGCTTTGAAGAAAACGAACCAGGGCTGTGTGTAACGAGCAGCGATCTCGCAGCAGGGGCCAGATCGCTGCTCAGTGTCACACACAGCGAGATCGCTAATGATGTCACTGCTGCGTCACAAAAAGCGTGACTCAGCAGCGATCTCGGCAGCGAGCTCGCTGTGTGTGAAGCACCCCATAGGCTAAAGAGCGAGGCATCTTCGGATAGGAAGTGCTGATGGTCTGATACAGACCACAGACCCCTCAGTGCTGCCACATTTTAATCCTGTGCTGGCCCTATTTACACACTACCAATACCAATCACTGATATCCGAGGAAAGAAATACTTTTTCCCCCAGTTCATGACTGATTTACTAATCAACTTTGACCAACCACCATGCCCTGGGAAAGTTAGCCAAGGACATGTAAACAGAAACAGGCAGGATATCTTTCATGCCAATTAACCCCTTGAGGAGAGGAACAACATGGTGTATAGTAATGCCATTTGTTCCCCTCCTAACGGGTCTTGGGAGACTTAGGGAAAGTTAACAAAAACTTGGTTTCCTGACCCAATGTTGTCAGACAGGCTGCTAAAACATGCACCAAATTTGTTAAGAACTGCCCATCTTCTAATGCATAAGGTGCTTCTTATCTTGCACATCCTTCATGAAGACACCAATCTTAAGTCTGGGCCGAAATGTTTGAAACCATGGTTATACTGATATAATAAGGGATAGGGTGCTATTTAGTCCTTAAACTGGGTTACAATACATGCAGTGGGATGGTTGCCTATGTAAAGGTGATCCCCCTTCATAAACCTAGCCACAAGGTATCAACAGGCCTTTTAGGTATTAGGCCCAAAATGTCATATCAAAACTGTCTAATTGAAAAATGTTTTGCTCTTAGCAACCAAACACAGCTCAGCTTTCATTTTACTAGACTTGTTTTAAGAAATAAAAAGCTGAGCTCTGGTTGCTATGGAAAACAAAAACTGACGTTCCTTTAGAAAGTTTTGGTGAATGAGATCTCTTAGGGTACTTTCACACCTCCGGTTTTTCTTCTGCGGCACAATCCGGCACTTTGCAGGAAAATCGCAACCGGTTTTTTTTGCTGCCGGTTGCGATTGTCCTGCATAGACTTTAATTAGTGCCGCATGGCCTTGCGTTCCATCCGGTTTTTGCCGCATGCGGCAGATTTAGCCGATGCGGCGGCCGGATGGAACGTTGCCTGGCACGTTTTTTCGTGCGGCCAAAAAAACCGCATCGCGCCGCATTCGGCCGATGCGGCGCATCTCTCAATGCATGCCTATGGCGGCCGGATGCGGCGCGATGCGGCAAATACCGCATTCGGCCGCCGCATGCGGTTTTTGCCACTGCGCATGCTCAGTAGCATGCCGCAAGCGGCAAAAACCGGGCGGGCCGCAAAGGAAAAAATTATGCAAAGGATGCGGTGTTTTCACCGCATCCGTTGCATAGCTTGCACAGCCGGATTGAGCCGCAGGGCTCAAGCCGGATGTGTGAAAGTAGCCTAAATTAGAACCGTGTTTAAGGATAACTCTACTTGCAGTAATATAGAAATAAAAGATAAATTCATCTAAAACTACCGTAATTAATGACGATTGGACCCAGCAACATACTCTGGGTTTTTTTAATCAGATTTTCCACTCCTTTGCTATTGATGATCTTTCTGTTGGCCTATCAATATTAGATCTGTGTGGATCTAAACACCCAGCACCTCCAGCCCTGGCAGAGGCTAGGAATAAGGTTTAATGTAGCATAATGGCACGGTTTGGGTGCTGTTTGGTGGCCATTGTTAGGTGCTTCTGTGTTCTCTCCTGTTCTGCAGTACCTACCAAAGAGGAGTGCCCTGCTCTTAAACTCTTTTGAGGTGGAAGGAGGTGAGCTACACAACAGAATTGCTCCAGGAGTACTGCGCAGAAGCTCTTCTGTTGAATGAGGCTGGAGATGGGTGGCTGAGCTGATGAGCTAGTCCAGGGGTCGGGAACCTATGGCTCGCGAGCCAGATGTGGCTCTTTTGATGGCTGCATCTGGCTCACAGACCAATCTTTAATTAAAAAAAAAAACAACAAAACTTTTATTTTCAGGTTTATGACGCACTTTTTTTCCACCAATACTAGAGGAAGAATGGGGGTGCGTCTTACAAACAATATATGGCTTACTGAGATGGCACTGGTGGCGCAGGGTTGGCGATACTGCGGGCTTGTGGGATGTCTACTGCGGGAGATTCAAAGCAGTACTTTGAATCTCCCGCTGTTGACGAGATCGACTTCAAGAAAATGGCCGCGGAGGCGGTGCATGCGCAGATGGGACTCCCCCGCCATTTTCTTGAAGGCCATCGCGTCAATCTGTGCACACGCCGTGGCCATTTTCTTGAAATCGTTCTCTTCAAATTCAGAGATTCAAAACAGCCCGCCGGCAGATCAATGGCGCCCCGCCACTGTGACACCCCACGAGCCCACAGCACTATCGCTGACCCTCCTCTCACTGACTTTCTTGAGCCATGACACCATGCCTGTAGCATCACTTACTCTTCCTCCTGGGACCTTCTGAGCTGCTCCACCACTGCTGCTCCCCACTGCTGAATATGGCTCTCACGGAATTACATTTTAAAATGTGCCGTTCGTGGCTCTCTCAGCCAAAAAGGTACCAGACGCCTGATCTAGTGTGAAATTTATGCAGGAACTGTGCCTGTTCGGCCATCGGATCCAGATGGCGGCAGTGCCTAGTCCCCTTACAGAGTTCACCTTACAGCTCATTCCTTTCTACCTATACCTAGTTCTTAACAGGTTAATCACTCCTTGTACTATAATATAAAATATTTATTAACTTATTATTCACATGTGACTGTTTTGCCACATTTGCTGGATGTTACACTTTAGCAAATAGGATTTTATGAAATGAGGATGTAAAATCCATAGGGAGGTAATCCACAAAAATGCTCAGCACTACTATTTTCCTTTTGAATATATATTTTTTTTCTGCGGTTTTTGTACGACGAGTGTTTTAGATCCTCGGAGCATATCTTGCATCTGCAGTGAGTTGGTGTCAGGTCCATTCCCTCATGGCTGTTTACATGAGGTATAATTTGTAGTACCCAGCACATTCTCTATGGTTCAGGCCTCGCTGGCACTTCAGGAATGTGCTGCTGTTTGGGACTCTGGGTGGAATGTTCCTCGCCTGCCCCTTACACATCTTTTATGTTGCTGCCTCCGGCCATTAGCATGCTTCTTTCTGTGAATTACTTCCGATCCCTTTTCTAGCACACAGGCTACAAAAACCTGGTTTTCAGCATAATATGAGACTGTATGGTTCATGAAAGCCACTGATGTTCTTGTATTGTTGTTTGCTCTGGATTGGTGAAAATGGCTCAGAGAACCCCTTTAAGTAGAACTGCATGAATCGGGTTGTGTAATATGGATTCTAATGCATTTTTATCACAGCCTTCTGGAATCAATTCATTTTGTAGTATTAACCTGAGCTACCTTTTGTAAAAGAAGATACAAACAGGAGTGTGCTTGCACTGTCTAAGGTACGGGCGGGGAACCATTTTTCTGCCTAGGGCCATTTGGTCACTTCTACAATCAGTCGGAGGCCGCACAAAATTATCAACTTGAAAATTACCTTGCTATATTTGGTCAAACAATTAAGGCCCCTTTCACACAATTTTTTTTTTTTTTACCTTGAGTCACAATCCGTTTTCTCGACGGATCTGTCGCAGATTGTGGTTAAACTGATGAGACTGATCTGTTTTTCGACAGATCCGACTAGCTGGGGGCTAAATCATTATTGGAGCATGCTCGGTTAAAAAAAAAAAAAAAAAAACAGAATCAGTCGTCGGTTTCTGTCATTTGACGGATGACTGAGCCTGTGCTCATAGGCTTCCATTCTACCAAACGACGGACGGCGACAGATCCGTTTTTTCAACGTACACAAACGTTACTTTGGCCATCATCTCCGTCCGACGGACAAACAATTTTCAACAGATTCGTTGAACGACGGATGAAACGTGAGGCCATCTGTCGCTAATACAAGTCGATGAGAAAAAACGGATGCAGCTGCATTAGTCGCCGACTCCGTTTTTTGTTTTTGAAAATGCAACGGATTGTGACTGATGGCAAAAAACTGATGTGTGAAAGGGGCCTAACTCACCCCTAATGCGATGGTTGGAACTGCTTAAGGAGAAATTCCACAATTTCGGGAAATCTTTTTAACAGTGAATGTCTGCTGTAATCTCAAATTGAAGGTCACTGAGAGCCAACGGAGAAATTCAGACCACACAATTGCTGGTATAAATTTCTCCACCGTGAAGGTGCACTTGTGTGTCGTGCTTTATTATTACAAGCCTTTTTATAGAATAGTAATGGGTTAATCTTTTAGTAAAATTCCTTAGTATGCCATTGGTTATATTAAAATCTTATGGAGAAAGCCTGTGATTGTTTTTCCATTTTGGGACTACCTCTCCAGCCCCTCCTTTTTTTCCACTCCCATAACTTGCAGAGTCTTTGTCACGTAACTCAGTCATAAATTTGGACTTGCGCAGATGCAGCCGGCCATTGTTATCAACATCTTCATTCTGTTCCCTTGTCTCGTGACATCAGCTGCTGATCTTGGTGTACACATGCTTACAGGCTCTATCTTCTTACGCGTATAGAAAAATGCTTTGTTATAGAAAAGTATATAGAAAAATATATTGTATTCTCACAGTAACCACCCCCCCCCCCCTAAAATATTTTTCTATTTGATTCCCTCCAGCTTCCTCTGAATTTGTCCATTTGTTGGGGAATTTTCTGACCGGTTGTGATTCCTGAGACAGTACGTAACAGTGTTCACTCAAGGGGAGCTTCTCTCAACTGTTTTTTATAGATTTGCGTTGGAGCAAGCGCAGTCAACTTTTTCTCACAATAGGAAATTCATCACTGATCATGTTATATGTATACAAGTCAAGCAGTATCAGGTCTACAGTATACATCCCACTGGAGACGCGAAGACTGCTGTATATACATAACACTTGAGACACTGAGACTGCTGTACACTTATCACATAGGAGATGCTGGGGCGGCAGCATGTATAACACAGGATGCACTGGGGCAGAAGCATATTCATCACATAGTTGGGGCTGAAGTATATACCTCACAGGAGAGGACTGGGCTGCAGAATATGCATCACAGGAGACTACTGGAGCACATATGTCACAGGAGACTCTGGGGTCCATAGCCCTCTGAGGAGACGCTGGGGACATATGCAGTAGGTGCAATAAGTATTTAACATGTCATCAATGTTTGTTAGAAATATATTTTCTTAAGGTGCTATTGAGATTAATTTATCATCAGATGTTTAAAGGGAACCTGTCACCACTTTTTTGGCGTATAAGCTGTGGCCACCACCACCGGGCTCTTATATACAGCATTCTAACATGCTGTATATAAGCGCCCAGGCCACTTTGAGAACATAAACACTTTAATACTTGCCTAACGGTCGTGCGGTTACCCATATGAGCGTCTCCATTCTCCGGTATCGGCGCCTCTTTCGGCCATCTTTGTCCTCTTTCTGAAGCCTGTGTGCATGATGCGTCTACGTCATACACACTCACCGGTCCTGTGCAGGCGCACTACAATACTTTGATATGCCCTGCTCAGGGCAGATCAAAGTGTGCCTGCTCAGGACCTTAATGCCGGCGAGTGTGTACGATGTCGGACCTGTCATGCACCGTGCATCATCATGCATGTCTTATGTATACCCCCGGCCTGGGCTCTTATACACAGCATTCTAACATGCTGTATATAAGAGCCCAGTGGTGGTGGCCGCAGCTTATACGCCAAAAAAGTGGTAACAGGTTCCATTTAACAACCCAGTCAATCCCACACAAGCAAAAAAATCAAACCATAGATGTCGATATATTAAGTTATGTGTAATAATGAGAAATGACACACAGAAAAAGTATTGAACATCTGAATAAAGAGAGATGCAAAAAGTCATGAACCCATCTGAAGTCTATCAATAATATCAGCTGGTTCAACTAATGGCCAATAAACAGGTGTCTTTATTACCAAGGTGTCACACACAAAAAACATCTCATGATTGATAAAACTAGTGTGCAGTCTCAAGACCTTTGCAACCTTATACTGATGGCATTGGTCACAGAAAGTTTCTAAACTACTGAAGGTTCCAGTGAGCACTGTTGGGGCCATAATCTGGAAGCATTCTTGATAAAAATCTGTTGCAATCTTCCAGGTTGATGAAACAAGGGCAGACATTTCAGCAAGACAATGATCCCAAAGACACAGCCAAGGAACCTCTCGATTGGTTTCAGAGAAAGAAAATTAATCCGGTAGCATGGCCCAGTCTTGTAGAAAATTTATGGAAGGAACTAAAGCTCAGAGTTCATGGATGGAGCCCACGGAACCTTCAGTATTTGAAAAGTGTTTGAAGAATGGGCCAAAATCGCACCTGAGCAATGCATGCGACTAGTTATTCCATTCAAGGGTATCTTGAAGCTGTCATCAATAAAGGCTTTTGTACAAAGTAGTAGATTTATTTCAGTAAGCATGTTCAATACTTTTTCCCCGTGTCATTTCTCATTATTCCGCATCACCAAATTTATGGATATCTATGTTTTGTTTTTTTTTGTTTTTTTTTGTTTGTTTTTTACCCATGTGGATTGGATGGGTTGTTACCAACATCTGGTGAGAAATTCATCTGAATAGCACCCTTCTAAATATGTTTACTTAGAAAATTGGTGATGTGTTCAATACTTATTTCACCCACTGTACATCACAGGACACATGCATCACTGGGGATGGCTGGGAGCATATTTATCATTGAAGAAGCTGGGGGCTGGAGCATATACGTTGTTGGGGCTGAAACATATAGATGACTGGAGAAGCAGGAGGCTGAGGTCATATAAATCACTGGGGAGGTTGCCACTGCGATCTTTATCTGTGAGACAGAAGCACATTGCGCTCTAATTCTGCTGGCACTGGCTAGTGAGGACATAATCCTTCACTGGATGCCAATCAGCGTTCTCGGCTGCGTGTGTGTACTCCAAGGGCAAAAGGGGTTTAAAGGGCCTTCAAAATTCGGCTGCTGACCGTAGCAGTGCTGTGCTGTTTGATTTGTGGTTTACAAGGATAGAACACCTACCCATTATAGTCTAGGGAGCTTTTGACATATCCCTGTGTTGTTGTGTTTTTTTGTTTGTTTTTTTGCAAATTGTCTATGGGTCCATGAAAATGACAGAACACGGATGAATGGTGTGACAGTTCCAGTAGGGTGCTGCCATACAGGATGTAAGGCTTTATTACTTGTAGCCTTAGGCGATGTGCGCACAGGGCGTTTTTCGGGTGCGGTTTTGGGCTCAAAACTGCATGACTTTGCTTCCCCAGCAAAGTCTATGAGTTTTCATTTTTGCTGTCCACATACAACTTTTTTTTTTTTTTTTTTTAAGCTGCGTTTTTGATCATAAAAAAAATGGACATGTCAATTCTTTCCTGCATTTTTCTGCGTTTTTTTTTTCCCTCCCTTGCAATGCATTGGAAAAACGCAGAGATCAAAACGCGGTAAAAACACATGCGTTTTTGCGCAGTTTTGCCGCGGGGTGTGTTTGTATGCATTTTTGTGCGTTTTTAGCAGCCAAAAACGCAGCGTCAAAAAAACACAGCGTGTGCACATAGCCTAATGGTGCATTTACCTGTGCTGATTTCTGCCTATTAATGCTTAATTAACCAGCTCTTTTCTGCTATGTACAAGTCAATTGACGCTCATTAACAGACCTGTGTACACAATGCTGGGGCACAAAACATTAATGTATATGATCTTTCTGTCCCAATGCAGTATCACTTTAGCAGCAGCAAATGTCTGCGTACATGGAGCTACGAGCTGTCGTTAAGGATTGTTATGCAGGCATAAATGATCTGATCACTCGACAAATGAGCACTTTGCTCAGTGGGTGATGCCTGAAATGTTTAAACGAGTAAAAAGCTCCTAAAAACACTCGCGCGTCGATGATTTAGGCCATATGCGCACGTCTGCGTATTGCATGCATTTACGCTGCGTCTAGTACTGCAGCGTAAATGCATGCGTTCTGCGTCCCCAGCAAAGTCTATATAACTTGTGGAAATTCCATGCGCACGTTACGTTTTAGAATGCAGCAATTTGCATCCTGAAATTTTTGGCCAAATCGCTGTGTTCTAAAAAGCAACATGTCGCTTCTTTTGTGCGTTTTGGATGCTTTTCCCTCTCTGTCTTTGGCAGGCAAGCATCCAGAACGCATGAATTCTGTATGAACTCTGCATTTAAAATACTTTTTCAAAATGCAGCTTTTCGGCTGCGTTTTGAAAACGCTGCGGAAGATTTGGCATGCAGAACATAGACGTGCGCACATGGCCTAACTCTTCAAAATGCACTAAAGGTTTGTCATATATGCCAGAAAAAGCATTCAATCTATGTACCAAATGTATTCACGTGGCTCCAGAAACTTAGAAAAAGGCCAAAAAACAGAATCATTGTGGTCATTATTATTAATTTATTTTTTTTTTTTTTTATAAAGTTCTGAGTTAAAAAAAAGTGAACCTTGCAGTATTTGTTGTTTTTTTTTTGTTTTTTCTTTTTCTAGTGCGGTGAACTATACTTCTATGAAAACTATGGGCAGATTGTAGTCCAGGCCAAGACTTTGCAGACATGGAATAATAGTATAAAGTTCGTGCTGCCCCCTTGATCAGATTTGAAGCCTTTGTGCCAGAGCTGTATGACTGCTATGCTAACAGCTGGCATTGTGCCTACCCATTGCCCAATATCCACATGATAGTATATAAAGCTTGTAGATAAACTATTCATCATCTGATCTTTTTGGTAAGTCTCACGAGACTGTGGAAAAATCCACACTAGATCACAGGATGACTCTGGGACTTCTAGTTCTTAGTGACTTGTATGTTGTCATGCCCAATTTTTTTAATTAAAGGCTTTGTCTGGTCTTAAGCTACAATTCTGCGGTCATCGTTTCTAGGCACAGCTCCAGATGAATGCATAACATTTCTTCAAAAGATGTGAAAAATCAGTTTTCCCTTGCCGATCATCCACCACTTAATAAAGCTGAGTGGTAACTAGTTCTTTAGACGGAAAATCCACTGTGTTTTACTGTAAGTGTGCGTTGCATGTGATTGTAAGGAATCTTTTGCTCAATGGTGGAGAATAAAGAAAGCATAAATTACATTGTAATCTGAATAGAAAGTCTATGGGTCAGTACTCCGCTGGTGCAGGCTCACTGACTTTCTAGTGAGCTCAGGCAGGAGCAGAGATCTCCAGGTTGAATGCACAGAGTTGGGAAACAAGTGTTTTTGAGCAGTTGGTTTAAGTCTCAGGACTGATTTATCTGCAATGTGTTTCAGTGCCTACCACATACTTTGTTTACTTGCACATTTTTATTTTTTTTTAATTGTTTAGGCTAGGGTACTCTCTTTCTCAGGTTCGTCAGTGGCGAACTCAGAAACTGAGTAACATGCTGCCACCTGAAGGCTGATACTATGAATACATCCTAAAAGTAGACTCCACCCCCACAGTCTACACCTGTCCAGCCAACACCTGGCTATTTAGGCTACTTTCACACATCAGTTTTTTTCCATCAGGCACAATCCGAAAAAAACGGATAAAATGGATCCGGGGCCGGATCTGTTTTATCCCAATTGATTTGTATTCGCGCCGTTTTTTGCAGGATGGCATTGCGTTGCATCCGGCTTTTGCCGGATCCGGCGTTATTGGCTAATGCGGCGGCCGGATGGAACGTCACTTGTAACGGTTTTTTGTCTCTGACAAAAAAAAAGCATGGCGCCGAATACGGCGCAATACGGCGTGATTTACAATGGAAGCCTATGGACGCCGGATCCGGCGTAATGCGGCAAAAACCGGATGCAGCCGCCAGATCCATATTTTTTTTTTTTTAATCTAAGCATGCTCCAATGTATTGTAAAAAAACGGATCCGGCAAAAAATGGACAAAACGGAATCAACAAACGGATGCGCCAGATCAGTTTTTGACGGATCCGGTATGCCAGATCCGTAAAAATAGGATCATGCGCATCAGTTTTTGCATATTCTGCGCCAAATCGGTTGCATCAGGCACACACCCGATTGTGCCTGATGCCAAAAACTGATGTGTGAAAGTAGCCTTAGTGTAGCTTAGTCAGGTTGGAGGCTGACACAAGTCTGAGTTTCAGTCCTGTTTTTTTGTCTGATGTTTTTCCCTTCACCCATGACAGCACCATGAGAGAGAGTGGGTCCACCTCCTACGACAGGAAACCTGTCGATACAAAAAAATTGAACTTCCCACCATTCCTTGGTGCTTTCCTGTCCTGGAGGCAGAATCCTGTGGACTCCCAGGCACTGCTTGGGTTTAAGCAAGGATAGTCTTCCTTGCCCAACAGCAGGCTGCTTTCCCAGGGTGCGGCAGATGGGGGATAGTTTTCCCCACCAGGACCACTCCCTGCGTACAAGAGAAGCTTACACAAGCAAGACTGTGTGTAGATATCCATAGATTGGAGTTTCTAAATTTTCTAGCAGAAAACCCATGGGACACAAACCTTTTGTGGCTGTTGTGTGCAGGCCTGTGGTGTCCACCATCCGAAGTCTCAGTCATGGGACTCATAGGTGAGCAGTGCACCAGAATCCCTGCACTGGATCCCGCTATCTAGAACAAATCTTACCGAAAAGAGTCATTCAGGGAAGATGTGCAGGCTCCGATTTAGTGTGGGCTCCAGTGCTGCGCTGGATAGATGTTACCGGACGTCATTATCAAGTGACTCCTCTGCAGGCGCACATGCATTGTAGGGAGTTTAAAAGAACCGTCAATAGGAAGTTTTACTTCCCTAATACCTGAACATACAGCCCATGGTCACGGTGCTGGTGTCTATGGAGATCAAGTGAATCTGCATGTTACAGGGTCTGTTCCAGGTGATTACAGTTAGGAGTGAATGGGATTGGCAGCTCACCCAGGATCACCTACATTCTTAAGGACACATCTGGTTGCAGGAGGAGAGCTTCTCCCCATGGACACTTTGGCTGACAAGACGGACAGTCCAGGTGAAGTGAATCGTGACTTGGCTACCCTATCCACTATGGGGGAAAGGCCTAGGAAAGCATCAGCTTAAAGAAAATGTAAGAAATGTGCAGTTTATAAATCTAAATTTGGTGCCTCCTATTGAGGTAGGTGTAGTCGCTAAGATCCCCTCTGTTTAAGGCTAGATGGATGATTAAAAGTGACATTCATATTGCCTTTAAAAGTGAGACACTAAAACAAGCCTAGATGTGGCTTGCTCCTGATATAATAATAATAATAATAATAATAATAATAATTTTATTCATTTTATATAGCGCTATTAATTCCATAGCGCTTTACATACATTGGTAACACTGACCCCATTGGGGCTCACAATCTAGAGTCCCTATCTGTATGTCTTTGGAGTGTGGGAGGAAACCGGAGTACCCAGAGGAAACCCACGCAAACACGGGGAGAACATACAAACTCCTTGCAGATGGTGACCTTGGTAGGATTGGAACCCAGGACCCCAGCGCTGCAAGACTACAGTGCTAACCACTGAGCCACCGTGCCGCATATACCATGGTAAGGATCTATGCTGTGGTGGCCAGCGAGCTGCAGCATACATTTTTTACCTTTTACAGCTGGGTAGCATTGGTCGGGCTCTGCTGCTCCTACCCTGCTACTTCCCTGACCTCGGCGTGGGGGACCGCTGCTTCAATCTTCCGGACCCCTCTGGGGCGATGTGGGCTCCCCGGCCGGCATCCTCCATGAGCTCGCCGACCGCCTTCTGTACACACGCTATCCT
The DNA here is from genome assembly GCF_048569485.1 of Anomaloglossus baeobatrachus. Lineage (NCBI taxonomy): Eukaryota > Metazoa > Chordata > Amphibia > Anura > Aromobatidae > Anomaloglossus > Anomaloglossus baeobatrachus. The sequence goes on from NC_134356.1 coordinate 543,845,654, forward strand.
GTGCGAACCCGGAAGTGTTGCAGAGGGCGGGACTTCCGGGTCATGCGGTCTCCCGGGGGGAGCACTTCCAGCAGTAGGGACAGCGTGCTGGACACACCAACGATAACTGCGGCCTTTCCTGCACCTGGTGCGGGAGGCGGGGAACATTTCCCTGTCACTGGGGTAGTGAAGACCTTTTCACATAAAAGGCTGCCCTGAAAGCATGTGAACCACGATAAGATACTGCTGTGCTACCATGTCTTCCCCTGCATCTGCAGAGCCCAGTGTTCCCCCTGCCACAGTAAGTCTAGGAGGGGGTGGGTCCCCTTATGCCTGATATGCAGGCTGTTACTGACTGCTCCTCACACTGTGTTTTCTTCCTAGGACAAACCTGCCCCTAGGACGTTGGGAAAAAAATTAAAAACTGCCCAGTCTGTGCTAAGAAACTCCCTATGGTTTGGGACAAAAAGCTCTGCCAGCAGTGTACAGACCATATTGTTAGGGCTGAACAGCCTTTCCTGGTAGACGAGCTGGGGTCCATGGGGAGGCAGGAGATACTAGCTTCACTAGCCTCCCTCCCTGCTGCTGGTTCTTCCTCCCCTAAGAGGAATCTCCAAACAGCTCCGACGGATCATGAGGAAAAGAGCAGGTCCTTCCCTCGGTCCAGGACAAAATGTTTGCTGGCCTGAAATCGACGAAACAAGTCGGATTTCCGGTCCGTGCCAATATCTTATTTCTCAAGAATGGAAATTCCCTGAAAAATGTTCGAATGACCTCAGACGCAGGTTTCCCCTAGAGAACAATGAGTTGCACTGGGAGGCCCCAAAGGTGGATGTGCAGGTAGCACGGGTGGATAAAAAGACTGTGCTCCCCTTTGTGGATACTTCCCAGCTTAGGGACCAGATGGATTGCAAAGAGAGCCTTATGAAAAAAATCTTGGGTGGCCTCCTCTTCCACCATTCAGGCAAATATTGCCTCTACTTATGTCTCCAGGTCCCTTCTCAAATGGCTTGACCAATTGGAAGCTTGAAGGCTTCCAATTTTCTGGCAGATACTTCTGTAGATTCTGTCCTTCTGGCGGCCAGGTTATAGTTGTTCATCTCCGCCAGACTGTCTTGTGGCTTAAAGCCTGGATTGGGGACTCCACTTCCAAAATGAGACTCTGCTCTCTTCCCTTTTAAAGGGGACTTGATATTTGGCCCAGCTCTGGATGAACTTCTGGATAAGGCAACTGATCGGAAGGCCCTTCTAGAGCAAAAAAAACCCCCAGGAAATGGCCCTTTCGTCCCTCTGTGCCTTAGACCTCCCAGCCCAAAGGGAAAAGGAAACGAGGTCGGTGGAGCTATCCAAAAGGTTGAAGGTGTAATATTTTCATCCCTTCCCAAAAGCAAAATCAGCAGCATAACAAACAGTGACTCGGTTCTGGGGGCGACTCTCTGACTTTCCTCCCCAGTGGCGGACCGAAAGACGCCTGAAGACATCCAGGTTATCATCAATCTGAAATGTCTCAACCAACGGATTCGGTACCGGCGGTTCAAGATGGAGTCAGTAAAATCGGCAATTACATTGATAGAGCTGTACCACCAGAGGGCCGCAATCAACTTGAAAGTCGCCCACTTCCATGTGCCATTCATCCTCAGCACAGGAAGTATACTTCCCTTCGGGATCTGCTCTGCCTCAAGGGTTTTCGCAAAGATCATGGCAGAACTAGTTGCCTTCATGAGGGTTCAAAGCGTCTGTCTTGTGCCATATCTGGACGACTTCCTTCTCATTGCTCCATCTGCTCAAACCCTCAGGAGCCATGTGGAGAAGTCTTTGGGTATCCAGCCCAAGGATTGAAGAATGCCCAATCTCAAGAAGTCTCAGCTGCAACCCTCCTCCACACGACTCTCACGTTCTAGTCGGGGGTGGGGGCCATGGTTGCCAACACCCCATTTCAAAGTATCTGGAGTCATGTCAGCTCCCAGTCCTCCAACTACTAGGAACTAAGAGCGGTCAAGGAAGCCCTCCTGGCAGCTCAGGATATCGTCAAGAACTCTCATGTTCTAGTCTATTCCGACAATGTCACCATGATAGCGCATCTTCGCCATCAGGGCAGTATGAGTTCCGACGCCCTGAGATCCGTGTTCTCTTGGATTTTCATCTGGGCAGAAAAGTTCCTCTGTCCCTCTCTCTGGTACACCTAAAGGGGTCCTGAATCTACAAGCTGTCTTTCTAAGTCATCAGGATGTTCACCCAGGAGAGTGGAGCCTGGAAGCAGTGTTATGCTCTCTGGTGGCAAGGTGGAGTAGTCCAGAGATCGACCTGTTTTGCGTCGTACGGAAATCTAAAGGTCGCAACATATTATTTTTTTTTTTTTTCTTTTCTTTTCATCCTGTAGCATCTGATCTCTCTCTCTCTCTCTCTCTCTCTCTCTCTCTCTCTCTCTCTCTCTCTCTCTCTCTCTCTCTCTCTCGGCTGTATTTCTTGTCGCTATTACTTCTACTCAGAGTCGGGGAGCTTCAAGCATTATCCATCCAGGAACCATTGTCAGAGATGACAGCATTAACTTTTGGCTGGACCCTTTCTTCCTTCCCAAGGTGGTCTCAGATTTCCATCACTCCCAATCCATTGTTCTTCCTTCTGTCAGCATCCTCAAACTCCAGGAGCGGAAGTATTCCATTCTTTGAATATTCGCAGGACGGTGGTACACTATCTAGACCTGAAGCCTGCTTTACACGGTACGATCTATCGTGCAATTTCACGATCGATAGTACCCGCCCCCGTCGTTTGTGCGTCACGGGCAATTAGTTGCCCGTGGCGCACAAAGTCGTTAACCCCCATCACACGCACTTACCTGCTGTGTGACATCGCTGTAGGCGGCGAACATCCTCTTCCTGAAAGGGGAGGGACTTTCAGCATCACAGCGACGTCACACAGCGGCCGGCCAATAGAAGCGGAGTTGAGCGGGACGTAAACATCTCGCCCACCTACTTCCTTCCGCATAGCCTGCGGGTGTCGCGGTATGGAGGTAAGCTGCTGTTCATCGTTCCCGAGGTGTCACACGGAGCGGCGTGTGCTACCCCGGGAACGATAAGCAACTGGTGCCATTTTAATTAAACGAGATTATGAAACCGAGCGACGAGTACACGACTCACGATTTGTGAGTGATACTGCGTCGCTCGGAGGTGTCACACAGCCCGCGATCGCAAGTGATGCCGGATGTGCGTCACAAAAACCGTGACCCCTGACGATCTATCGCACGATAGATCGTCTCGTGTAAAGCACCTTTGACTGCCAGGGTATTGATCACAACCTGTTCGTACAACCCTTCCGTCAGAATAAGGGCAAAAATGTGGCTAAAAGCACTATAGCCAACTGAATCGTGCTAGCCATTAATGAAGCCTACCTCAACCAGCATCTGTCTCCACTGACTGGGTTTACTGCACATATGACCAGATCTATCGTTGTCTTCTAGGCTGAACAGGCAGGGGCTTCTCCTGAGCAATCTGCAAGGCAGCTACATGGTCTTCGCTACATACTTTCACGAAGCATTATCGTCTGGCCCTGGATTCCAACAGGGATATGGATTTTGGCAGGAGAGTCCTGCAGGCTGTATGCTGCCTTATTCATCCCCCCCCCGGTATCAATTTGTTGGTATTCCTCCTATGCTGTTGTGGAATGGACTAGAGAAATGAGAATTATTCTTACCATTAACTCTGTTTCTAGGAACCTTCCACAACAGCACTTAATTCCCTCCCTATTCCTTGTTATTCCTGGAATGTGTTTTGGTTTTTTTGTTTGTTCTTCTCGTGTGTTATGAGTTCTTTTGTAAGACGCTGGTAATGGGAGGTGGGAGGGTCCTTTTTAACCTATCTTGTACTTCCTGTCCCTATTAGGGCGTGGAGAGACCACCTCCTATGCTGTCGTGGAAGGTTCCTAGAAACAGAATTAACGTTAAGAATAATTCTTATTTTGCCTTTTGACTCCTGTCCACGTGCTTTCCAGAGCATGGTGTGTTGCATGGAGCAAAAAATGGATCCAATTACTCTCAAGACCACATCAAGCCTCTTCATGACAATTACGTCCCTTGCTTTTTTCCTGCTTTGTGCCTGATACAAGTGTTAGCAGAAGGGTGCTGCAAGCGGCAGTGGCACAGTTGGTTACATGAGGGATTGCTATTCTTCCTTCTCAAATACTGTTATTAGTTATCCCACCACAGGCAATATTTTGGGAAATCCAATGGTTTCTATGTCCTCCAGAGAAGTTCCTGGGAAAGGAAGGGTTTTTTGTTACTCTAAAATCTTTCTTGTGGTCTTCATTAAGGAACACAGCTCATTCCCTTGTTTTGGCAGTCTTTTGTTTTGCTCCTGCAACTGATTTTATACCAGTTGGATAGCTGTGTGTCATCTGCCCAGGTTTAGGCTGTTGGGGAGGAGACAACCTTTCTTTCTAAAATGTATTCTTAGCATTGGCAGCATTCTACTCTCAGTTTCTCTGTTGGGATCACACTAGCCACTATTAGCCATGTAGAAGATACTGGTTGTAGCCATACTGGATATTGTTGACAGGTTGGCAAAATTTGCTGCATCACTAAAAGAGTCAATGAGATTCTTGGAATTACATAGCAGCACTGCAAGTACCCCTGGTGTAAGTGGAGCCAGGATCCATGGATGTTAATTTTTTTTTTTTTTTCCAAGGGTCAACTGGAAAACCGTATAGTAGTCCTTGTGCTATAGTAATTAGTCACCAATCACATGAACTAACACTTTGATGTGTGCACCATCTTCTGATACTACAATGTGGAGGACTGTACAACATGACTGACGGCTGAAACGCGAATGACTCCTTTGTCAGGATGACGGGGAAGACTATTCTCCTTATGGAGACCTGACAAACCAGTTTGGCTGTCAGTAAGGGGACTTATAGCCGCAATGTCCCTCTGGGAATTATTCAAATTATCCCTCCAGTGAAGAAGGAGACAAACTCTAGCGCCACCTATTAGAAGTAGCAATCCTAAAAGTCAAATGTGGCTTTTAAAACAAGCCTTTTCATAAGACTTGAAATTCTGATCTGGCAATAAATCCTAATTTGCAGACACTGCACTGACTAGGTGCAATCACCCCGAAACACAAAATGTGGGTATCTGATCTGGCTTATGAGAAGCTATGTGGGGACCACGGGGAAGACTATTCCCCTTATGGAGACCTGACAAACCAGTCTGGCTGTCAGTAAGGGGACTAAAGGGGGCTTTACACGCAGCGATATCGCTAGCGATATTGCTGGTGAAAGCACACGTCCCCGTCGTTTGTGCGTCACGGGCAAATCGCTACCCGTGGCGCACAAAATCGTTAGAAGCCGTCACACGGGACTTACCTGCCTAGCGACGTTGCTGTTGCCGGCGAACCACCTACTTTCTAAGGGGGCGGTTCGTGCGGCGTCACTAAGTGGCCGCCCAGTAGAAGTGAAGATGAGCCGCCGTAACATCCCGCCCACCTCCTTCCTTCCGCATTGCCGGCGGCCGCAGGTAAGCTGTAGTTTATCGTTCCCGAAGTGTCACACATAGCGATGTGTGCTGCCTCGATAACGACGAACCACCTCCGTCCTGCAACAATCAACGATTTTTTTGAAAATGAACGACGTGTCAACGATAAACGATAAGGTGAATATTTTTGATTAGTTAACGGCCGTTCGTTGGCGTCACACCAAACAACGATGCTAACGATGTCGGATGTGCATCACGGAATTCGTGACCTTGGCGATATATCGTTAGATACGTCGTTGCGTGTAACGGGGCCTTTAGAATACTTGCGCTTCGCCTGAGAGCTAATTATTTCTGCTGGAGTGCTGAAGTCTTACCTGTAGCATCCTAGCTACAGGATCCCAAATGGACATGGGTTTCCTGCGCAGGCTTTAGGAATTAATGTGTTGGGATATGCCATCAACGCCTTAATTACCGGATGATTTTTACGCTTTTGTTTTTTCCTTCCCTTATTCCGTGAGCCATTTTTTATTTATTCTTTTGTCGCTTTATAGTTGTGTGAGGGCTTTTTTTGTGGGATAAGTTGTACTTTTTGAATGACATCATTCATTTTATAATGTAATAGTAGGTGGGAAAAAAATTACAAGTGTGTCGAAATGGCAACAAAAAAAGTGAAATTCATCAATTTTTTTTTTTTTTTTTATTTAAAGCATTCATCTTCCAATAAAATTGACCTATCAATATGACTTCTCAGTACAATCACATAGATACCAAACCTATATAGGTTTTGTTTTATTAAAAGGGAATCCGCACTGCCCCCCCCCACCCCTTTCAAAGAAAAAAAAATAATAAAATTAAACATTATAGCTCTTGGAAAGTCATGACACAAGCAAGTTTTTTTTTTTTTTTTATTTTTCAACATCTCAGAATTTTTTTTTTTTTGTTCACTTAAAGTGAATCTGTCACCAGGTTTTTGCTACCCCATTTGAGAGCAGCATAACATGGGGGCAGAGACCCTGATTCCAGTGATGTCACTTACTGGGCTGCTTGGTGTAGTTTTGATAAAATCACGGTTTCATCAGTGATTTTATCCTTAGAGGACTACTTGGCGTGCTGCCAGATAGTCCAGCATATTCATGAGCTCTGCATAACTGCTGGATCTGCAGCAGAGAAAACATTGATTTTATTAAAATGACAGCAAACAGCTCAGTAAGGGTATGTGCGCACGTGTGCGTATTACATGCAGTTACGCTGCGATCTGCAGCGCAGCGTAACTGCATGCATCGTGCGTCCCCTGCACAGTCTATGGAGATTGTGCAGGAGCCGTGCGCACGTGGCATATTAGAACGCAGCGATTCGGCTGCTGCTCGAATCGCTGCGTTCTAAGAAGTGACATGTCGCTTCTTCTGTGTGGTTTGCATGCGGTCTATAGGGAGAGGCAGCATGCAGAGCGCACGTTCTCTGCCGGCACCATGCGCTTCAGAACGGAGCTTTTCAGCTGCGCTCTGAAGCGCACCTTTTAGGTGCGGTGCAGAGCGCACACGTGCGCACATAGCCTAAGTGACACATCACTGGAATCAGGGTATCTGTCTACATTATGCTGCTGTCAGATGGGGTAGCAAAAAGCTGGTGAGAGATTCACTTTTAAGTGGTGAAAAAAAAATTAATAAATTTTGAGAAAAAAAAAAAAATTTGGTCGTGTCATGACTTTTTAAGAGCCATAATGTTTACTAATTATTTTTTTTGGGGGAGGGATTGCCGAGCCCACCTCAAAGGCAGGGAAACGACTAATGAAGGCCCAGCTTTCCAAAATCATGAGAACTAGGGTGCTATATTTCTATTCAGATTAATACTAATTTTTATATAGCACCAGGATATTCACAGTTCAGAGGGGACATGTAAAGACAGAATTAGACAGAGTAAATTCAACAGATACCAAGTGGAGTGAGGGCTGTGCTCGCAAGCTTACAATCTAGGAGGAATTAGGGGAAGCACGAAAGGTAAATGGTAAAAAGTGCTTGAATCATATGGTCCAGCCATCAATATAATAAATATGGGATTCACATATCTCTGCATGAAACAGTCACCAGCCAATATTTGTACAGGTACTGAGGGTTAAGTACCGTATATAGCGATTGTGCTAAAGGGAACCAACCAGCAGGATTTTATATATAAAGTAAAGCCAGTGCTATGCTGGTGCTAGGATGCTGAGTGTAAGCATAGCTTTTCATCAGAGATTGTTTTATTTCAGAAATATGTGCAAGTAAAGTTCAAGCAATGCACTGCTATTTGTCAGGTGAAACAAGAAGGGAATATGTGGGTCGAGTCTTGCTATCTATTCCCACCCCTGTCTGTATGCCTGCGCCGGAATTAACATCTATGACTGTTCTTCCTCTCCCTGTCACAGTCAGGCAGACATGGCCGGGAGTAGATTGGATGTATAGTTTCTGAAATACAGGCAAGTAAAGTTTGTAAAATGTACTGCTATATAGGTGCTGCAGAATATCCAATAGGTTGTGTCGGATTTTGCTAGTTATTCCTGCCCCTATCTGTTTGCTTGTCCTTCCTCCCCTTGTAATAACAGAGACAGAGGGAGGAAGGACAGGCAGGCAGACAGGGGTGGGAATAACTAGCAAAACCTGACTCGCCTATTAAATATTCTGCAGCACCTATCAATCAAATAGGAGTGAATTTCACAAACTTTACTTGCCTGTATTTCAAAAAGTATATATCCGATCTCACAACTGAAGGTATGTATAAAATCAGCATGATGGCACTGGTTTTAGGTTGTATAGGAAAATCCTGGTGGTTGGTCCTCTTTAAAAGTATGGGTAGTGGAAATTAATCCAATTGTTCTGGCCAGTAGAAAGGAGAGGGCTGTAGGGTTGGATAAGCATTTACTTTATAATGGAAATAGTTAAATGAGCATGCGTAAATACATGTTTCTTTGTCGCTCCATTGGGAGACCCAGACAATTGGGCCTCCCAATAGGAGCTAGAAGAAAAGGAATTTACGGTAAGTAAACAAAATTCCCTTCATTTCTGTTTTTCACCTAGTCTTGTCATATCTATCCCAATTGGTATAAATTTAAAATGTCGTCTTGCCCCATTAAAAAAAGAAAAAAAAGCCCTTACACAAAAACGATACAGGTCTTGGAAAATGGCAACCAAATCCCCAATATTTTCTTTTTTTTAACCAGTAAAATAATAAAAAAAATGTGGACATGGTTGGTATCGCTGTAACCTTACTGATGAGGAGAATCATATTGCCTGGTAATTTTGTCATAAAATGTAAACCCTAAAAACAATTCCCAAAAATGTCAGATTTTGCTTTTAATATATATTTTTTTTCCCTCCTCACAATTTCACTGCACTTTTTTTTTTTTTTTTTTTTTTTTTTTTTTTCTCAACATTTTCTAGTACACTATGTGGTAAAATGAATTGTGCCATTCAAAAGTACAACTCATCCCTCCAAAAAAACAAGCCAAGGGAAGAAGGTGAGGGGAAAAACAAAAGCACAAAAACTGAAATTGGCCAGGTAGGGAAGTGATTAAAACGTTGTAGTCTTGGTTTTCACGTAACTCTCAATTGCTTGATCATTAGGTCAACAGAACCCTTTTGTAAATACTAAAACATAACTGCTAATAAGGTTGTTGTGTGTGTTGTTTTTTTTTTTTTTCCTTTCTCTGTATAAATGAGCATGAACGGTACTTTAACTTATGTCCACTTGAGAAGCGGTGGGGACGCCTGGGAAAGCGGTGGGGCACCCTGCGGGGACGCCTGGGGAAGCAGTGGGGCACCCTGCGGGGACGCCTGGGGAAGCAGTGGGGCATCCTGCGGGGACGCCTGGGAAAGCGGCGGGGCACCCGGCTGGGATGCCCGGTAAAGTAATGTGAGGGGAAATGTAAATTGGTTTTCTCTTTTTGTTATAAAATATTTACCTAGCTTTCAGCTTCTTTTTTTTCTCCATACATTTCTAATATCTCTTATTGTTTATTGTGCTGGGTCGCTTGCTTTCTCTGGAAGTATAGCTGGTCATTATAAGTGTAATTGGAGGAGATGAGCTGTATATATTGTTCCTATAATGCACTGCGGCTCCATTCCATATCATTACACTGGGATATGGCAGCACATTGATCTGCCCATGAATTGCAGTGACTCACTCGCCATTGTGTTTTGTGCAGGGTAAGCAGAATTTCTGAGCTACTTTTAATTTATATGTGCGATGACTTCACTAAACAAATACTACTGTGGTAATGATAGTCTCTCGGCAAGATAGAAAATGTTCCCAGAGCAACCACTTGACAGATGATGTCAGGCCAGGCCCACGAGATGTCTTGCTAATAATCTTTTGGACCAAAGCCGCTGGGAAATGCTGAAATGCATAGATTACTTGCAAATGTATAATGGCAGATTGTATATCATAACTGATCAGAACAAGATCAGAAGAAGCCGGCATATCTGAGTCCTCATGTGGGAGCTACAGTTTACCCATCCTATTATATGAACAGAGCAGACGGGCAATGAACCTCTCTTCTACCTCCCGAAATCCCTCTAGACTTATTACCACCCATGTTATTGAAGTGTCTAAAGCAATGATCCCCAAACCACAGTAACCAGCATAAGCCTCCCAAAATAACACATTCATCATTCTTACATACATGAAATTTCTTTGAAAGCCCTGGTCTGGTGTGGACCAAGTCCTGCTGTCAAATTTGCTGTTATGTAATCTTAGGTACAATATTAATGCTGTCATGTTCCTACAGAGGACAATCTGGAGGCTGATATAACTAGTCATATATACAGTATATACCCAGTAACATGTAGTGAAGGCCATGTCTATAGAGTGGACTATACCGTTTACTTTTTTTTTTTTGGCTTGGAGGGGGGGTAGTAGAGCTGAGGGCCTCACCTTGAGTTGTACAATTGTTCTGTCCACTCTTGTTAAAGGAGACTTCACAGACCAAAAACCCCTTTTGGCTTTTACGCAAAATGAATTTAGTAATTGCTTAGTAGTAGTGATTTACGAATAGTAACTATTTGTGTTCAGATTGTTTTTAACGAATCCCAAAGTGCTATTCCGGTATTTCATCATGAATAACGAACTGAATGCAAGTCAATGGGGAACATGAGCATTTTTCTTGTCGTCACGAATCCTGAGATAAGTACTTTGGGATTTGTTACTAATAATCCGAACACTGATGGTTTGTATTTGATTTTCACTATTTAGTCATTTAGGATCTGTTATTTGGGCTCCTCACAATGTAGGCCACTCCTGGAGATTAGGTGTTGGGAAAGCCATTTTTGCGGGAGCAAAATATTTCTCAACTCTTGTAAATTGCTCTGTCATATTTTGCCGCCTTCTTGAATTTTATAAGACTGGGATTGTCAGAACATATGTTTCTGCTATAAAAGTCAATTTCCTTCAGACTCTATGCTGCTATTATATGGCGCTGTGCTTTTTTAAAAGTATTATATAGGCATTTACAATAATTTGATTTTTGCTAAAATTCACTTATTTTTTCTACATTGAGTCAATGCACACAGATGCAAGAAAAAGTATGCAAATTACTCCTTTTTAATGAGTAAAAATAATGAATATTAAAATGGGATGTGATCTGGAACTATAGAAGTATTAATATATGTAGATATTGTACTGAAATATTTATGAACTGCCTATTTTTTTTTTCTTTTTCAGCTTTAGATGTCGTCATCATGTCAGTCAGTGTCCATGAAAACCGCAAGTCACGGACCAGTACAGGGTCTATGAATATTTCATTGTATCACAAACTTGGTCATCCAGACTGTGTCCTAACCCATCTCAATACTATGCGAAAGCAGGAGCTTTTTACAGATGTTACACTATGGGCAGGTGACCGTGCATTCCCATGCCATCGTGCGGTACTAGCAGCCTGCAGCCAGTACTTTGAGGCCATGTTCAGCCATGGATTGAGGGAAAGCCTTGATAATACTGTGAATTTCCATGACAGTATTCATCCTGAAGTCCTTGAACTCTTACTTGACTTTGCTTACTCTTCAAAAATAATGATTAATGAAGAAAATGCAGAGTCTCTGCTAGAAGCTGGAGACATGCTTCAATTTCATGATGTACGAGATGCTGCAGCAGAGTTTTTAGAGAAAAACCTTTATCCCTCAAATTGTTTGGGAATGTTACTGCTGTCTGATGCCCACCAATGCCGGAGATTGTATGAGTTGTCTTTGCGAATGTGTTTGGTCAACTTTGAAATACTACATAAGACTGAAGACTTTAATAATCTTTCCAAAGACCTCTTGTTGGACTTGGTTTCGAGTGATGAACTTGAGATTGAAGATGAGCAGGTGGTCTTCAATGCCGTTCTTCAATGGGCTAAGCATAACTTGGAGAAAAGAAAAGATCATTTTCCAGAGTTATTAAAGAACATTAGATTGGCATTGCTTCCTTCTGAATCCCTAAAGGAAGCTATTGCTTGTGAAGACTTGGTAATGGCTGACGAGAGGAGCAAAGTAATTATGGAAGAGGCTGTTCAGTGCAAGAGAAAAATACTGCAGAATGACGGAGTGGTGACTAGTCTATGTGCCAAACCTCGAAAGGCAGGCCATACCTTACTTATTCTAGGGGGTCAGACATTTATGTGTGACAAAATTTACCAAGTAGACCACAAGGCTAAAGAGATCATTCCTAAAGCTGACTTACCAAGCCCAAGGAAAGAGTTTAGTGCTTGTGCCATTGGATGTAAAGTGTACGTGACCGGTGGGCGAGGCTCTGAGAATGGGGTGTCTAAAGATGTGTGGGTATATGACACAGTGCATGAGGAGTGGTCAAAAGCTGCGCCAATGCTCATTGCCAGGTTTGGGCACGGCTCAGCTGAATTACAAAACTGCCTTTATGTAGTCGGTGGACATACAGCAGTGGCTGGAATATTCCCAGCGTCACCTTCAGTTTCCCTAAAGCAAGTAGAGAGGTATGATCCTCTGTCAAATAAATGGACAATGGTGGCACCACTGCGGGATGGTGTAAGCAATGCTGCTGTCGTCAGTGCCAAACTCAAGCTCTTTGTTTTTGGAGGGACGAGTATACACAGAGATCGGGTCTCTAAAGTGCAGTGTTATGACCCTTTTGAAAACAGGTGGAATATAAAAGCTGAATGCCCCCAACCGTGGCGCTATACTGCTGCCGCAGTGCTGGGCAGTCAAATTTTTATAATGGGAGGAGACACAGAATTTACAGCGGCCTCTGCATATCGCTTTGACAGTGAAACCAATCAGTGGACAAGAATTGGTGACATGACGGCCAAACGAATGTCTTGCCATGCTCTAGCCTCTGGAAATAAACTCTATGTGGTTGGGGGCTATTTCGGAACCCAAAGGTGTAAGACACTGGATTGTTATGATCCAATCTCTGACTCGTGGAATAGCATCACAACAGTGCCTTACTCGCTTATACCTACAGCTTTTGTGAGCACTTGGAAACACTTACCTGTATGAGAAGACGGACTGCAGAAATAAATACTACTTGTGTCACAAGTAATCTGGACTTAATGTTGTGGTTATATTGCAGACAAAAAAATGACAAGTTACTTTAGTAAAAATGCATCTGATAGTGCAGCATTAATGTCGTTGTTACGGGGATATAGGATTCCACTTTAATCCTGTTCTTCCAGGTGAGGGAATTGGATGTAAATAATGATACACGTTTTGTTGACTTTGCATACTGAATGACATACATTATGCCGGTATTATTTTTTTGTATCATAGGGCAGTGTTTAGCAGCTTCTTAAGATGAAGTGATAGACACAACAACCAATGCAGCATGTGGTGAAGAAAATGTCAGGGTGCAGCCATCTGTATGGGCTCGTGCCCATATGGCATTATCCATCTCTTTAATAGAATATTTGCCCAAAAAGTCTACAGGACTGGCGTGACCCACTCTGGTAATTTCACCAGTGTGGATTCATCATGATGTGATGAAAATTCGGCAATTAGTCTCATGGTTATAACATGTCTTGGGGTGATTATTTTGCCACCAGGTAAAATCTTTTGAAACCAATACATTTGTTCCTGTCTTGGTAAACTGAAATGAATAAAGTGGGTAGTGTCAGTTCTGTAAATATTTGATGACCATATACCTATTAAAGGCAGAAGGCACAATCGCGTGTTCCGCTCGGACGGTGAGCCAGGATAGGCTGCCATTTGCTTACAGTGTGCAGAATATATTGCCTGTGGGACCACTATGTCCCCTTTCCCAGATTCCTGTAGTCTGTCAAGTGACAGAAGCACCTTATTGAAATAAATCGGTCACCACAAAATGACTTTCCAAACCAACCGCAGACACTCAGTGCACACTCGCGAGGCCAAACGCTGCAGTGCACCTTCCTACTTACCAGTTTTAAGTGTATATATATATCTTCCTTGCTTGACAGCTCTGGCTTTACAAGAGTCAGGAGGGTACAACTAGATTACAAGTAGATGGGAAGGTTCACTGGCCTGTTTGGCCACACGGGGGGTACGTCTCATGCATGTGATGGTTTAAATAGTAATTTTGTCCAAACTGACTCCATTTATAGTTTAATAGTCCCTTCAGAACTGATGCCATAAGTCTTCTGTGGCTTTTATGACCCAGCAGGTGATAAATGTTGCTTTATGAGCAAGAAACATGCTATATAGAGCCAGACTTCTGGGCCTCCGGTGAGTCCTTGATAGCTGGCAGCGTCTAGAAGCCAATACTTCTATCTTGATAGAAATGATCGCTTATGGATTACTTCTGCACAACAGAAGACTGAGGAAAGAAGTGGCTGCTGACTTATTGTCCCTATGCGGATTTGTTAAAGACCAGACTAATGTAATGTACTGTAGGATTGCTGTGCCTAGTCAGGGGCTAGAGACCCTTCTCACCCACCAGTGAATGATTAATAGCCTGAAGGAGTTATCAGAGTTTCGAAAAATGGTCTTGAGAGTAATATTGCGTACTGTAGTTTGGCCCGATTTGTATATAGAATATCAGGCTGAGGTACAGTACCGCAGCACAGCCTACAGCCTTGGGTGGCACGGTTTCTGGTAAAATACCAAAACTGGAGCTTTGGCAAGCCATTTAAATGCAAGTAAATCAGCTTTAGTAAGGATAGCAGCTCTGAAGCACAAAGTGCATTGCTGTCAAGGGAAATACTTTGCAAATTTTCTATGAGCAGATGTGCAGCTATATTATTTAGGCATGGATTCAGTTCTGCAGCATTGGTTCTATAGATTGATAATTTGAGCAGCGGTGGTCTCTACCTACCACTCACATTTTACATTAGCTGACACTCTCATCTGTCAGACTAATCTGCTGCACTATGTGAGGTCCGGACCCCTAGTAGCATAAACCGTACAAAAAAAAAAAAGCATTGTGCTATATAGATAGGGAATGGACTAATACACCAGACGTGGTTTGACTTTGGTTTGTTCCTGAAGAAAGCATATTTCCATTTCCCTCTCCACCTAAAATGACTGACTGGAAGCTTTGCATGTATACGTTCACCGCCTACTGTGTCAATGTCTTGGAAGGTGGGATGAGGAGCAATGAAGAGTACTCTCCTTTTGACTGAATACATTTTCGACCTGATGAGGCTGGTGTTCTCATTTTGAAAATCCTTGTCAGAACTATAATTCTGGTATTAAATTTAAAAAATGATCAGATTGATATCAGAGAAGCAAACTTTATTAAAGGATAACAGTCGTTCTAACAGTGATTTTCAAAGTAAATACACCAGCCTTATCAGGTCTAATAAGATCTTTTTTTTTATTATAATGGGTCTACTTTTTTTGTTGCCTTAACAAAGATCTAGTTGCAATAGGCTAAAAATTCCCACCAAACTGATGTCTGTCTGTTTTCATAATGGGTTTTTTCTCATGAAAATTGGCTCTTGTTGCACAGAAGTCAGTACAGTGATTGGCTATAACAGCTGATTGCTGGGTTAAGTTGTATAATGTAGTGGTACCCGTGAGTTCCAGGGGTAATGCGGTCCTAGTTTATGAAAGGGGTACCTAACAGGAATTTGGATAGGGGTTGTGACTTCTGAATCAAACAGCTGGTCCCGCGCTCTCTACCTGAACACTGCACATTTTTGGGTATAGTCTATCGGTCTACAACATGGCAGTATCGGTTCTGTGCAAATGCTCCAGCTGGTAAAATCTCCTTTTCTTTTCATTCCCATTTTCAGCAGACCATCACTATGGAATCTTTTCTAATCTCGTAGACAAGCAGACTGCTGGTTAGTTAGTCGTATCATCTTTCATCTATTGAAAATGTGGAATAATATGAAACAGAGATAAATCACAAAGAGGGAACAGATTGTGGTTTTCATCATTAGAAGGGCTGTCTGCCAAAATGGCTGGGGAAAGCAGAACTGATTATTTGTAGGGAACTGATCTTACAGTTACCCCAATTAGTTGAATTGGAAATGATACACGTACATTTGATGTGTAGGAAAGTGAAATCCTAGCTGAGACGGCATTGTGGATGTTCCAGCCGGTGCAGGACTGGGTGCAATTAATGGGATGCTCCTGGCATGGGCTCAATCATGATCATTTCCAGGGATCTAACAGTTGTAGCCATTATAATGTTAATCAGCTGCTTCATGACTTCATCAATCCTTTTAGAAAGAAACCATCACAAATCACAGCTGCAGGTTCCCTGGAAACTACGTACTCTTGGAAAGAAAGGTGCTATGAATTTTACTCCACATCTATAGCGGTAATACTCTGGGTATATGAGCCCACGTTTTATTTTTTTTGAGTAAGCCAAGCCTCAAAAAGAAGCAATATGCAAACCACTGCAAATTGTGGACAATTTTTGACCTTTGGAACATTCTTGCAAAAAAGTGATCATGAAATATGAAGCTGGGTCATAGTCAACTTTTAAGGGAGACACTACATGAAAGATCAACGCAATAGGGTCTTATCTGGGAGAAAATTGGTGACGCTGAATTGCAGAGTACCTATAGCTACAGACATTTCCTCAAAGATGTGGCTGCTGCAGGCCCTCAGATTACTGAAGTAGAAAAGAGGAGTGTTAAAATACATGATGCTGATGGACAAGCCGAGAAGAGGAGAAGCCAGGTAAGTATATTCCAAGAAGTTTATTGGGTCTACATGTTTCGAAGTATAAACTTCTTCAGGACAGAAACTACAACAAAATCTGAAGAAGTTTATACTTTAAAACACATAGACCCAATAAACTGCTTTAAATATGCTTACCTTCTCCTCTTCTCATCTTGTACATCGGCATCACAATTTTTAACACATCATCTCTTGTTTCTATAGTCAAGTTTTAGACAGATTTATTAGCGTTATACTAGAAACTGTGACAAGTGTTTTCGCAAATCTGCACCCGTGGCAGGAGATCCTGTGGGCTGTGGTTTCAGATCCACAGAAGTGCTAACACCTGCCTCCTTGCAACACACAGAAGGAAAAGTCATAAAATGATAAGAAATTACATAATTGAGTGACATTTTAATCATATTCAAATGATAAAAAACAAAAATAGAAATACATTTTTTCATAACTTGATTTCTTCAGTACCAATAACTTGAGCTTCCAGATCGTCAAGATCCACTGCTGGCAGCTGTCTTTGTAATTGCTATATGGGAGTCATGTTTGGAGAGGCTATGGGTCATGGTAGTATGTACATTACACATGCTTCCCACATTAGCATTAGTAACATGTGGCCTGGCGTTGTCGTGTTGAAAAACTTCTGTCATGACGCTTTGGAAACAGAGCTGAATTACTGGCTCAATGATCGATCCATACTGCACTTGAAAATGGACATCACATACAAAGCCTAAGGTGTAAGTGTACACACAAATCATCAGGTGTTTGCATGACTTTGGGCTATAAGCCAGATGTCCAGCTCCTGTTCTCAATCGATCATGGTGATCATGTTGTAGAGCAAGAAGGCAATGGTGGCTGATATGGAGGTTTATCCTCGTAAGTGATTAATCCCACTTTTGTCTTTGATAATTGGAGACTATTTGGACAATGCAACAATGGGACCTTGACGATGAAAAGTCACACTTATCTTACTCCCGGAATTATAGCGTGGATTGGCAGATTTTACTGTAGCCGGCCCCTTCTAGTTTTCATTTCAAGTAAACTAATAGTTTGGAGAAATGGCCAAACTACTGGTTCCATGAGCAAATAAATATAATCCAAAGTATCCCATGACAACAAGCGCTATGCCACAGGTTGTTAATGAGCAGCCTGCATGGCCTAAACGTGCTACCATGGTCTACGCCATCTCTGGACTTGAAGTTTCCCATCGCATAACTTGGATGTCAGCAGTTGGCAATTTCAAATGGAGCTGCCAACAGTGGATCTTGATGATTTGTGTGCTGAAGTACGTTTAGTGTAGCAGAACATTCTGCCATTACTACCCTCATTGATAACATGCCAAGCCATGTAATGGATGAGTTTCTGCATGTGGCGCTCATACTTGATACTGAATAAATTGAGATGTTTCCATTTTGTTTAGCATTTCCATATCGCTAACCTCTTTTATCGATTCTATGATCGCCATAATTCCACGGCTTTGCCTTCTTGCAATTTCAATCTTGTAGACTGTAGTATCTGAATTAATGTTTTTTTATTACCAATTACAGCATTTTAAGGCTGAACAAACTTGTTATTTTGATATCATAAGCCATAAAAGTTTAGAATGAAGTTCCTTTCTTATTTTATGCTGCATATTGCAACCCAAGAGCCATGGGTTGCGATATGCAAGAGTGAGTATAATTTGTGTTTCGGTTTAAAACTATGCAGTTGTTTAAGGAGCACTCTTGTGAAATTGGAAAACGTCTCCAATGATCAGTAAATTAGTAGCTGAGGAAGCAATAAGAAATGCACCTTGGCTGAAAAACTTCTGCTGGAGCGATAAGCAGGGATTACCGTATATTGTCAGCTGCCAGCTGGGGAAGGAGACTAATTATATCCAGAGCCCACCCAAGCAGCACCGATTAGCAAGGGCACATATATGTAAAAAATAAGTATGAATAAGGTGTTTTTGTTAGAAACCATGAAAATTACAGTCTTTTAGGACTTTTGATAATAAAAAAAAAAAAATAACTCCTTTTAATAGGTTTTCTGGAGAACTTTGTGCTCATCTAAAGATGTCTTATTTCATAACATTATTGGTTCTCCCTTTTGGTGTTTATTCTGTTGGCCTATATGATATATTGTATGCATAGTACACGCATATGTCATGGTTGACTATCACACCAAGACAGAAGTATTCTGTCTACAAGAGGTAACAAATACCTTTATCATTAGTTATATTTCTACCTTGTGTTCTATACTCCTTGTACGTTTGGTCATTGACTGGCAGAGGAGCACTGTTCTGGTAATCACATCAGCTGGTTCTAGTAGAGATTCGGAAAAATGTTCACTTGCTAATCATAAGCCATGTTAGTTGCCTGCGCGGAGGTGAATTACATGAGAAACATTATGACAGCTATAGGCCATCAAGATTTCCTAGTAGTCCCAGTAGACATCTGCCTGCATTGGCCTTGGCAATAGAAGAATGGATGTTCTTCACATCTGTCAAGCAGATTTACTAACCGCATGAAGTGAGTACTTCAGTCTTTTCAAAGATTTTTTTATTTTATTTTCTCCTTTGAACAGATGTGTCCACTGCTCTAAAAGCACCATTTGCATTATTTTAATTATCTGGAGGAGCCTTTGTTAAATAAATGAGATGCCTGTAAGAGTTCCTTATGGTTCTATCCTTCCTGACTTGCCCAATGAAACCTGAGCTTAATGGTAGTTTGGCAGCCTTGCCTGTTCATGATTAGTTATCATTAGTTTTACGGTGCAAGAAAAGTTAAAGGGCACCTGTCACGTGAAAAATACTATTAACCCTCATATATGGGGTTAATCTGTAGGTTAATAGCATTTGAAATCTGCCCTTTGGCAGGAGTTGGGTCTCAGTCACTAGGCACGGCATCACTGGTTTAGTTACCACTCTGTTTATAGTAAGTGGTGGCTGCAACCACACTCCCCGAACTGACTGACAACCGCTCAGAATTAGAGGAGGCTGTCAGTTACTATGAGAGTACAGATACAGCCCCTGCTCTTAATACACAGAGCGGTGACTGAAGCGCCGCTACCCATGACTAAAACCGGAATGCTGCCGGGGGAATAAAGTTGATTTCAATGTGCAGGTTCCAAACGCTACTAATCTGCAGATTAACCCTATGTAAGATATTTTAGTGCATGTACACATCTTAAAAACTTGAACATTGACATAGAATCTGCTTTAAAATCCTCATCAAAAACATCTTCAAATACTCTGAGTGCTATAAGATGAGGACTTTAGAGTGGATCAACTGAAAAATCCCTGAAAAAAACTGAATGTAGACTTATGCCTGGCTGATTAGTTTACTTCTCAAGCTATTACACCTAGAGAAAGCTGTAGTTGTAACTAAACAAGCTGACAAATGGTCCATCAGTCAGACATCTGTTATCACAAAGTTGCCTTTTTTTATTTTTCTGGTCACCACATGTGTACACTTGAATGGGATTCAGCCAGTCTATCCCTATTTAGAATAGTAAAGAATATGGAGCCCGTCTGTCATAGCTTTCATCTAGCAATGAGTGCTTCCATTCAATATGAGCCAGAATGCAGTGCATCTATCGACTGTCGATGCAAAGTTTACACCATCCATTAAACAGAAGGGGCCACTTTGGGAAGTTTGGCACATTTTAGGATTGTGTGGCCTTACTCAAGTTGTCCTTTAGACTGTCCCAGAATCTGGTACTAGCAACTTACTGAACCTGCATAAAGGGGCTTCTGTGCTGGAGATCTATGTTAACATGCGAACAACTAATTTCTTCCAAGGTCTCAAAAATGAAGAAAGACTGTCTTTTTTTACAAGTTCCATTTTCTATGTTTTTTAATATCCTATTTTATTAAGTCAGTGTTATCAAGCACCTTTAATAGGATCTTTTTTGTAGCCTGACCTTTTGCTACATGGGCGCAATGTACTGTTATCTTTATATAAGCACAAGTAACCACTAAGTGTCTTATATAGTTACTATGAAAAGTGCAGCTAAACTGTGAGGGGCAGAGGGGACAACTCAAATGACTATCTCCAGCTACGGACAAACAGATCCACTTAACCGGGAATCAGACATTTCCCATCACGCCGATACAAGGAAACTGGTGGGATTCTCACCAATATCAAACTTCTGTGTTTTTTGCGGTAAAGTCATTTTCAAGCAGATGACAGATTATGGGTTTATCACCGGCTTTATAGGTTGATTGCACGTTTTACATGAGGCTGACTCTTCTGACAGTTTACATTAGCTATAGAGTAGTAACCACTGAGGTTTTAATAGAAACTGTAGGATAATTTCTGTTGTAATTTACTGCAATGTGAACGATGCTACGAGATGCACTAATAAAAACCAAACCTGTTACCAAACCGTGCCTGGAGTTGTTCTTGATAATGTATATCTATCAGGATGTCTTCATAACACCTGTGTGATTGTTGTTTCTTAAAAGTCATTTTCCAAATCGGACATTTCCAAATCTGATTCTCACCATCTTCCTTCTCCTAAAATATTGGCACAAAATACACCCACACTAATAAATATGGGTTCTGCTCAATTAGTATATTCACCCGATGTAAAATAATACAGCTAAACTTCCTGTCTTCTCTCCCGAGCCATGTGTGACACTGTTATGTCACCTCAGCCCTACAGCCAGGTAGCAGCCGCTTCATTCTCGCCTCCTTTGGACAAAATTGACTTCTGGATCACGTTCGAGAGCAGCGGCGGATCTCACTTTTTCGGTATTACAGTTTCATTAAGTGGCAGCTGATTGGCTGCCAGGATCATGTGACAAAAACTCATCCCTGGAACAGCACTGGAAGAGAGTATAGCCTCTTATTATTTTACATGGTGCTCTCTAATGATTGACAAGGGGTTATCAGAGTAGTGGAAAATTCCTTTAAGCCATAATGGCAAATCTGACCTGATGAAAAATCATTTTTTTAATTTTCACATACTAATAAGAACTTCTAAATTTAAATAACGGGATACCTTGTTCCCAGGTACGTAGTTTTGCGGCCTTACAGGCATTAGCTAGTGCCATACATTATCTATGGAGTAATGCTTTTAGGGTAGTGCGATATATGGATTATACATACCATGACTTTCTCAGATTTGTATAGAATGATTTGTTTTGAAATTCAAGGGATAAAGTAGAGACCCTGCTGACCTCACATTTGGTCGTGTGCTCAAATGCTTTCCCTCCTAATTAAAGCATTGTATCTAAAGCCCGCTTTACACGCTGCAATATATCTTACAATGTGTCGGCGGGGTCACGTCGTAAATGACACACATCTGGCATTGTAAGGTACATTGCAGTGTGTGACAGGTATGTGCGATTTGAACGTTAAAACGTTCATCGCATACACATCTTACCGGTCTCTAGAATTGCACGTCAGATTGTTCATCGTACCCAGGGTAGCACACATCGCAGTGTGTGACACCCCGGGAACAGATCTTACCTGCGGCTCCCGGCCCACAATGCGGAAGGAAGGAGGTGGGCAGGATGTTTACGTCTCGCTCAGCTCCGCCCCTCCGCTTCTATTGGCCGGCTGCTGCGTGACGTCGATGTGATGCCGAACGACCCTCCCACTCCAGGAAGTAGATGGTCGCCGCCCACAGCGAGGTCGTATGGACGGGTAAGTACGTGTGACGGGGGTTACTCGTATGTGCGGCACGTTCAACAAATTGAACGTGCCACACATACGATGGGGGCGGCTACGATTGCATGCGATATCTTATGCGAAATTGCAACGTGTAAAGCAGGCTTGAGGCTATGTGCGCACTTTGCGTCGAGGTTGTTGCAGTTCTAACTGCATCCTCTGGCAGAAATGGTTTTTGATAAAGTTGGTTTTGATCACAAAAACGCTATAAATACGCTTGCGTTTTTACCGCGATTTACATGCTTTTTCACTGCTTAAAGTCAGATGCGTTTTGACTACAAATACAATGCTAAATAAAGTTTAAACATTCAAACACTTTGAAAAAAAATGATAAATATGATTAAAATCATACAGAAAATTAATTATTTTATTAAAAAGTGTGTGCTAATATGCATAAAATTACATAGATTTTTTGATTTTCATACATTTAATTGTCTGGCTATGTGTGTGTGTAAAGGGACATATGCCATTAATATTTTGTCAAAAACGCATGAATTTAATTGGTCCAAAAAGCATGTTTTCTGCATCAAAAAAGCATGTAAAATGTTACAAGTAAAATATATCTTTGTACCGTGTTAGCCAGTAGAGATAAAAAAATTGTTTAAAAGAACAGAGAGTCCTCAGTCCTCCACTGAGGACTCTCTGTTCTTTTAAACAATTTTTGTAAAATGTTAGAATTTTGATGTTTGCGTTTTGCAACTTCTCATTGACTCCAATGTTAGCAAAACGCTGCCAAAATGGCAAAAACAATTGACATGCTGCTTCTTTAAACGCTGAGTTTTTGCCAAAATTTCTGCACCTAAAATGCTGCATGTTTAACAGCAAAGTGTGCACAAGAAATCACAATTTCCCATAGACTTTGCTTGAAAATCAAAACGTATGCATTTTGGCATTAAAACGCTGCAGCTCCAAACGCTGTGGAAACGGATGAAAAAACGCGAAGTGCTCACACAGCCTTAAAGTAGTGATCTTGTACTGGTCAGAACCAATCGTGCACCAGATGGGAGAAGTGCCGTATATATAGATTGCGTTTTGCCTTACGTTCACAGGTCCCGTCGGAGCATCCGTCCGAACCGCCCCTCCCCCACCCCGCAAAGCGTGTTTTGGACGCATGCGCTGGCAGGGCCATTCACTGTAATTGAGCACACTACGTTAGCGTGTGCTCTGTTTTGTGCCATTTTTGCACATATACGTTTTCCGCAAACGGACACCTGAACTTAGTCGACTGAGTTTGTACCCAGACAGTCACTTCTCACTGCCATTAAACACACAAAAGTGGTCACCGAGACTCAGACCTAAAAAGAGCAAAGCTTACCCCAGAACATAGAAGAATTGGATCCATCCGGTCGGCTCGCTGCATTGGTACATTAAATATGAATGATATGAACATGGACATTGCCAGCGATGGTAGGAAGCCGTATCAGATAAGCCATCATTGAAAACTCTTATTTCTATAAAAGAAAATTATTGATCCAGACATACAGAGTACAAGGGTAATGGTGCAACATCCCCTGATGTTCTCTGAACTGGAGCCAATTTCCAGTCTGCGGAAGCTTGAGACAGAACATAACCTCCTGCCATCACCACATTATATCTAATAAAAGACAGTGTTTGTTCCCATGTTTTCCTTTTCAGGTGCTTGATAAATGTAATCACTTTTCTATGGAGCTATCTGAACAAGTTTTATTAATAATTAAATTAACTTCTGCATATGTCAAAATTATTAAAATTAATCACTTTTTAAAGAGATGTTAGAATGATCAAACCCCCGAATTGTTCATTTGGTTGTGTTGCCGGCTGAAAAACAATGTCGTCCACACCTTGTATGTACTTTGTTTCTCTCTGAATGAAAACTCCTATTTACATTCATATGCAAATAAGCCTAAAGTACTCCGAACACTTCCCAATCCTCAGGCTTCATCCCTGGCAACCCTACATTGATTGACTGACAGCTCACTGGTTTGACTTTATAACCCGTGAGTTGATCGTCAAGCATAGATTTTATATTTTTTATTTTTTTTTCCTTTCGAACTTTTACTTACATTGTAAAGAACTTTCCAGAAATCATTAATATAAGTACTTTACGCACTACTTAAATACTGAATTTTTAACTTAAATACATTATTCAGTTTATGACTAAGCCATTTCCCACCATTCCTGTCTAGGCATATTTCTGATTTTATCGTAGATGCGCTTTCAATAGGTCTAAAAATGTTCGCATGTTTTGCTTCTTTTTTTATGTGAAATGTGTCAATTTTCATAATTTTTAAAATATTTTTTGATTGGGAAAAAATGCAATGAAAAAGGAGGAATTAGTCCTACCGGTAATTAGGGTTCCAGGAGTCCATCATGACAGCACCAAAGGAGTTATCCCTCACATCCTCTATAGCAGGGGTGAGGAACCTCCGGCCCGCGGGCTGCATGCGGCCCAGGATGATCTTTTCTGCGGACTCCGGGCAGATTTCCAAGGATGGCAGTGCTCGGGCTGCCACCACAGTCTTATTGGCCACCGGCCCTTTAAATCCCCACATGCGCTGCTTGCGTGTACCAATGGGCTCTCTCGCTGGCAAGTGCCAGCGTGCTCTGGAATTACTTTGTGGGTGGGTTTAGCACTGTTCTTCCGTCCCACAGTAGCTTTATTGTTCCAGTATTGTGTGCCCCCCCAGTGATGCCTGTGCCCACCCAGTGATGCCTGTGCCCCCCCAGTGATGTCCATTCCCCAAGAGTGCCCTCTCTGCCACCCTAGTGATGTCTGCTCCCCGAGTGATGTATGTGCCCCACTGCAATGCTTATGCCTTCCAGTGACTTAGGAGGGGCTAGGGCACAGACATCACTATCATGTATATGCCCGAGTATCTCCTGTTATGTGTATTCCCCCAGCGTCTCTTATGATGTGTATGCCCTAACCCCTCCTGTGATATATACATCACATTGGAGATGCTAGGGGCATATACATCACAGAAGGGGATGGAGCATATACATCCCATTGGAGATGCTTAGGGCATATACATCACATTGGAGATGCTGGGGGCATATACATAACATCGGAGACACTTGGGGCATATACCTCAAAGAAGGTCTGGGGGCATATACATATCCCCAGCCCCTAGCGTGATATATGTGCCTCCAGTGTCTCCTGTGTTGTATGTGTCTCCTGTGATTATATACAGCAGTCCCAGCATCTCCTATGTGATGTATATGCCCCCAGCCCCTCTAGTCATGTATGTGTCTCCTGTGATTTATATACAGAAGTCCCTGCGTCTGTTATGTGATGTATATGGTCTACCAATCATATTATCACAAAGAGTTGACTGTGCTCCAGAACAAGACAAACCTGGAAAAGCAGTTGTGAGACGCAACATTATAAGTATCACCGAATATCACAGCTGCACCAAAGAGAAGCAGCTCTGGCTACCGCAGTAGGGGGAATTTCCAAATGGCACTTGGCAGAAACAATGTTCCCCACCCGTGCTCTATAGGGACAGGAAGCACACACGAGGTTAAAAGACCCATCCCAACCCACACCTCTCACCTAGATGGTAGCGATAACCTGATCGGAAATAACTTGTGACCTCAGGATCTGCTTCTCAGAATCCAAGCCGATATATGTAGGCGTTATATAATCGTCATGGAATAACGGACCCTGAATCAGAAGATAGTCCCACGTCCCTTGAGAGACTGACTCTTTTAGGGCTAACTGCTTCAAATAGGAAAACCAGCTATTCACAGCCAAAAGTGAACTACTAAGATCACTGTGGCCCGGTCTTCCTGGATCTTCCTTAGTATGAGAGATCCATGCCCCAAACCTGCAACAGGGTGTTCACTCCATTTGGGTTTTCTCTTGCATTTAGGGAAAACAAATTTTTCACCTTTTGTATTTTCACTGGAGGCGAAAAGATCCACTTGAGGTTGCCCTCAATTCCAGGCAAACTGCTGAAATACGTCTCCATTGATCCCCCATTCTGAGGTTCTCATCTTTCATCTTCTTAGGTAGTATACAACCTGATTTTCTGATCCTTGTAATTGGACTGTCGTGATGTGAAGAACTGTCTTCTCCACCCACCCAAAAAAATTTGAAATGAGAGAATGAAGGAGATAGTGTCTTGGGTCACCTTTATGGCGAATGTAGGATGCTGCTGTGACACTGTTAGATAAGATCTTTATGTGACGTCCTCTGAGAAAGGTCTGACCCTCATTAAGCACCTCCCAAACAGCTCTTAGCTCCCTGTAATTCGAAGATCTGGTTTGAATTTTTGACTAACATCTTTCCTGTCGATACTGATCTCCGACTTGGGCCCCCCAACCTGTCTGACTCATGTCGGTGGTTACGATGATACAAGGGGAGGCGACCCAAGGGACTCTGCTTTGAAGATTTTTTTTTTAGGAGGGTTCACCAATGTAGAAAATTCTTTACTAACTGAGGTAGAATAATTCCCGTCTAGGGTTCTTTACTGATTGTCCAAGGTTGACAGTATTACATACTGGAGATCGCTAGAGTGAAATGGATTCACTTGGATACGGTAAAAGCAAGTAGTCATTAGTCCAAGGAAGCTCATGGCCTCTCGGAATGTACACTGTTACTTCAGCTGAAAAGAAGAGTGGATCCTGTCTCTAGACTGTCAATCTTTTTTTTCTGGAAGCAATGAAGATCTCTTTTAAGGGATCTAATAAGTCTACCAAAAAGACCTTCCCAGTACTCGGATGAAAGTTTGACTTCTCGTTTGTTATCCATCCCAAAGATCTCAGAGTTGTCAAGGTTACTTCGAAATGGAACGTCAACTCCTGTTCTGAGTCTGCTACCAACAGGACGTTGTCCAGATATGGAATTATGCTTTTGTCTTTCTGTCTGAGAATGACTACTGCCTCTACTACTAGTTTTGTGAATACCTGAGGAGGAGAAAACAGGCCAAATGGGAGGCATGCAAACTGAAAGTAGAAAATTTGATTTTGTTTCTATTGCGAACCTTAAATATTTCTGGCGAGATGGATGATAGCTAGATGACAGCAGGCCTCTTTTAAGACCAGACTATACATCACCGAATTCTTGATTATCAAGGAGATGGTTCAACTTATAGACTTCATCTGGAATTTTTTGTACACTACCCACCAATTTAAGGGTTTTAAATTAATGATGGCAAAGTATTCGCCTGAAGGCTTTTTAATGGTGAAGAGACAGGAAAAATGACCCTGAAACTGCTCTGTTTTTGGAACGTCTTCTATCGCTTTGAATTTTAACAACTTTTGTATATCTGCCCATAGACTATGAATTGTGGTCGGGGACTGGGAGGTTGTCAGCAGGACTCTTTGTGGTGATAATTGGGTGAATTCTATCCTTTATCCTTTTGAGATTGTGTGAAGCACCCACTGATTTGAAGAAATCTTCTGCCACGCCTTTAAGAAATAGCAAAGTCTCCCGCCTACCCCAAGGGCATCATGATCTACCTGAGTCTGGCTTTCTAACCAAACAGGTAAGTTTTACTTCTACCCTTTTTGGTATGGCTCCATCTGTCCAATTTCCCTTTCCCCTTGTATTCCCATCTATGAGCGGACGGCACCTATGAAAGGAATGGTATCTTTGCGGTCTTTCTTCTGGAACCCCTTCTTTTTAGGAGATGCCTTCTCTAGGATCTCATCTAATATGGGGCAGAACACCCTATAACCAGAGAAAGGGATAGAGCACATTTTATTTTTTATAGAGATTGTCGCCGGACCGGGTCTTTTTGCCAGATTGCTTTACGGGCCGAGTTTGACAGGATATTTTTTTCTGTCTGCATATCTAACTAATTCTGCTGATGAATTGGCCATAAACCCTGTTGCCATTCTAGGTGGCAGAGGAGAATCTAAAATAATCTCTGGACGTTTTAATCTTCAAATGATTTTCTACGTTCTCAATTTAGAAATGCGTTGGTCTAGCAATCGAGGTGGCCGCTATATTAGCCGTGATTACTGCAGCTGAGGCCTCTCAGGCCCTCACAAGTAAGCTGTCTTTCTGTCCATCGGGTCTCTAAGGCTAGAGGAGTCTTCAAATGGGATGGAAGTCTTCCAACTACTCTGGCTACAGAGATGTTGATTTTTGGGACTTCTTCCCAAGAAAAAAGACCTTTGCAGCTTTGGAAGTAGGAAGCCCAGTTTTCCATGCCAAGAATGTGTACTGCCGGGATTGCCAGTATCGTCTATTCAGCCCATGACAGGATATGGGAAACCTCCGCGATGACTGACTTACTTCAGCTTCAGTCTTGGTGATTGATCAATGCCATTGCTGTGACATTATCAGACTGGATTCATACCGGACGGCCCAACAGACGGTCCTGCTAGTGAAGGAGAGGTAAATGGGCCTGCTGCTTTAAAATGTTGATGGGGAGGACTCCTGGGAGCTGCAGTATCCCTGCACCATGAGTTGGTAAAACGCAGCACCCCATCCGAGAAGACTGGCATCAGTCATCAGAATCAACCAATGCAACGGGACAAACAATCTCCCTAAGTGAAACAAGGGTGAGAGCTGCCAACAGGCAAGGGACTGTTTTACCCATGGAGGAAGGATGATGGATGGTCCATAGAGGAGATCTTGTCTCAGAGTGACAGAGTGGAGGGAGCGAGTGTGGAACTGCGCAAAAGAAACTGGCTTCTTTGCAGCAGTCATTTTTGCCCAGCATGCTCATGGGTGCAGGTGCGAGGGGCATCGGAGGGTGCGAATCCCAAGCACTAGGGTGGAGACCTTTTCTTCAGGAAGAAAAACTCTGGCACTTGTGGCATTGAACCGCAAAGCCAGTACAACAAGGCGTTGTGCTGGGATGAGAGACGACAGTCCAGTTGAGTAAGCCTGTCGAGTGTGATCTGAATACTCTTGCAGCAGGCTCGTTAGGACAGGGCCTTGATCAGAAAGTTGTCCAAGTAAGGGATGACCACAATGCCCCTGGGACGCAGAATGGTCATGGTGGCCGCCAATATCACCATGAAAACTTTGGGGATGGAGGCCAGATGGAAACGGAAAGGGAGGTCCATAGACTGTAAGTGACTATCCTGTACTGGAAAACAGAGGAATCTTTGCTGTCATGCACAGATAGGGATGTGAAGATAGGCATTCTGGATGTCCACTGACCAAAGGGCATGAATCCAATCACAGACCAGAGGGACTCCATCCTCAAGTTGGACTCACTTGTTCAGGAGCTTGAGGTCTAAGATGGGCCAGATGGGACCATCATTCTTTGAAACCACGGAGGTTTGAATAGAAACCCGAGAAGCGCTCCTGGGAGGGGATGGGAATGATGATCCCTGACTGGAGGAGGTAACAGCTTGGAAAAACCTGTGAACCAAGCAGGGATCCTTGGGAGAATGGTACATGAAAAAACAGCAACGAAGAAGAGGAAAAAAAAACTATTTTGTAACCGGTACACTCTCTCTGACACAGGCATCATTTATCATGGAAAGGCAGAAGTCCCAGAAATAAGACTCCTGTCCACCCCAAAAAGACAGGCGTAAGGATTGTTATGATTCAGTGACCGAGGAGGATCAGAAAAAGGACAAAAATGTGGAAACCCAAAAAGCAACCAGAGTGGCTGGAACCTTAACGGACTGCATACCTAATACTGACACACAACTAGTAGTAGCCGTGGGGCGTGCCTACGATGACCTAGTCACCACAACACAGCCGGAGAACTAAATATTCTTACAGAGAGAAATATATATGAAAAGCTAATCTGCCTCGGAGCAATCCCCAAAGATATAGATAGTTCTCCCCATATAAAGACTACGGTGATATAGGAAAACACAATACATAGCTAGAAAACAGATTCAGCAAACATGAGACCCAAATTATCTGTATAGGAAAGAATAGGAATGAGCATTGTCTGCAGCCGTAAAAACCCTAATTCTCAGCACGCCTGATACGGAAAATCCCTGAGCCCACACAGGCTCTCACCCACTAAATCAGTACTCTGGTGTTACTGGGATCCAAAAAAACACTAATATAGATGAAGGACTGAATTTAATACCAAGCATGACAAAACACAATACATAGCAGAACATGGAGCTAGGTATACAGACACTCCCAGCAGGAAATGATCCAACTCCACCAAGAACTCCACACAGGCAAAACAGGAATCAAGCATTAGTAGCAAAACAGAAAAAACTACAAGAAAGTGAAAACAATATGCAGAGGTACAAAGACCAACTTATCTGAGAGGAGTTCTGGTAGAGAGAAGGGCTGGTTTCAGAATGTCCTTAGCACACAGGAGATACATTGAGCACCAGCAAGGAACAGGAAAAAAAAAAAACTACTCAGTTATATAGGCCACAAGTGTCTGGCTCCCATTCAACAATTCAACTGCACCGCCAGCACTGAACACAAGAGGGAGCCCCAAACTGGAAAATGTATTCACAACAAAGGGTGCTCCGTCATGTGGAGGAAAATCTGTTGGATCTGGAACGGGAAGACTTGCTCTGGCGACCATGTGGCCACCAGGAAGGAACCGGCTTCAATGATGGCTGCTTCTGCTAGAAAGGGGACCGGACACAATGGTTAGAGTGCCCAATGAATGAGAACTGACGAAAGGAACAAAAGTGTATCATGTGCCTCTTGGCTGGGTGATATTGGGTTTTTCGCTGAGGAAGAGGGGTGCACAGGCAGAGGCAAATTTTGAGCCCCAGGTGGAGGCAAAAGCCTCTGCTGGCAGAGAAATGCGCCAGAAGCCTTGAAGGCAGATTTGCCCAGAAATTCCATGCGCCTGTCGGTTGGATCCTTGACAGAAGCGCAGTCTGTGAGTTGGTGGCCAACCATG
Organism: Anomaloglossus baeobatrachus; assembly: GCF_048569485.1. Classification (NCBI taxonomy): domain Eukaryota; kingdom Metazoa; phylum Chordata; class Amphibia; order Anura; family Aromobatidae; genus Anomaloglossus; species Anomaloglossus baeobatrachus. The sequence goes on from NC_134356.1 coordinate 543,876,612, forward strand.
ATACCGGAGGGTCCACAACCAAGGACTCTTCTCAAATCTTGAGAGGGTCAAAGGGAAAGTGATACAGGGTATCCAGTTGTCTCCTGCTCTGACAACACCTTTCCATATGATCCTATTCCTTGGAAAAAATCCTGTTAAACTCCTTGAGGTTAAAAAACACCCGAGAAGGGTGCTTTGCCTTTTGAAGTATACCGTGAGTGCCGCAGGTAGTGAATCCTTCCGTTTGATGTGGAGAGTCTGGTTGACTTCCAAGATCAGACTATTCATCATGTCTTAGAGCTTGGAGGCCTGGTCAGAATCAAGGTTGGAGTCTGACTCAGAGCATAGGTCACAACCCTGAGCAGCCTGGGGTCCCAGTGACAAAGGGCGTGAGACGGAGGCCATCTTTCTAGAATGTGTAAGGAGATGGCGATCCAGAAAAGGAGCTGGAGTGCGCAACTTTTTTGTAACTTCTATGCGATCTGCCTTGTTGAAATGCAATTAATGGGAGAATCTGATCTGCAACTGAGAGTGGTTGGAGCACTAGAGCTGGCTGGTGGGTAAGGCAGAACAAGGATTGGCACACTTCGGTTAGGTCAATAATTGACTGCAACAGAGTCGCAGCTCATTCGAGGTAAGGGGTAGTTCCTGGGGGCTTGCATTGTGGAGGTACTGCAGTCAAGGGCTGTGCTTTGATCTGAAGACAGGTTTTTTTTTTGTTATTACAGTAGGGGCAGGTAAAGTGTGGGATGACAGGACAAGTGTGGTAGCGGGTTTCCCTGGAACTAGGCATAAGGAGTGTTATAGGAGTGGTAAAAAGCCTTTCTGCCACAAGGACAGAGCCTACCACGGTTCCTGAAATGGTAGATGCAGTCCATATGAGGTTCTGAATCAGGCACAGGATGTGTGGCTGTCATTCCTGAAGCGGTTTGGTGTATTCAGGAGATCAGCTGCTGTGAAAGATGGCACTGGCAATGAGAAGAGGGGGGAGATTCCAAGAGATTGCGCAGGCGAGAAGCCAGTGTGGCCCAGACTGGCCGCAAGAAGTGTGGTGAATGGCCAGACGAAAAGACAGCAATGATTGGCTCGCGAGCGTAGTCAGGAAAGTGCACAGTGATATTCGGCAGGTGGTGTGGCCTGTGGGAAGTAGACTTTGACAAAGCTGGGGCCTAAATTTCCCAGGACAGACCAGTGAGGCCAATGGAACCAACTGCAGGTCTGTTCGGCGATAGCCTGGAAGAAACTGCGGAGGAAACGGGAACTGTTGCACTAGCATTGCGGAGGGAAACCAAGGAAAGAAAGGTAATCTTGGGCCAGAACCAATTAGGCCTCACTACCCGTGAATTCAAGGGAGAATGGGAGTACCTGTGCAGACATGGTCCCAATTCCTTCTTCGTAGAATAGATCGTCATCAAGGGTCCCAGGAGGGAATCTCATTATGGAGGATGAGCAGGCTAGGGGATGGATGGCGAGGACCATCCAGGTGGCTGCCCCTAGATACTCTGGGTTAGTGGGTTAGGGTGCTGTCAAAAAGATCAGAGAGGGTACGATGTGAATCGCACTACATGGTCTCTACGTGGGAAGACAGAGAGCAGTTACACTCTGTTGCCCAAGTCACAAGCTGTATCTGAATGATAAAGGGAAACGATTAACAACAAAAAAATTTAGGTAGAAACAGGTCTAAAGGTACAGTCACACTAAGCAACATCGCTAGCAACATCTCTGCTGAGGCACAACTTGCTAGCGATGTTGCTTAGTGTGACATCCAGCAACAACCTGGCCCCTACTGTGAGGTCGTTGGTTGTTGCTGAATGTCCTGGACCATTTTTTAGTTGTTGCTCTCCCGCTGTGAAGCACACATCGCTGTGTGTGACAGCTACAGAGCAACAACTCTGGTAACCACGGTAAACATCGGGTAACCAAGAAGCCCTTACCTTGGTTACCCGATATTTACCTTCGTTACCAGCGTCCGCCGCTCTCAGCTGTCAGTGCCTGCTCCCTGCACACGTAGCCGGCGTACACATCGGGTAATTAACCCGATGTGTACTGTGGCTATGTGTGCAGGGAGCCAGCGCTAAGCGGTGTGCGCTGGTAACCAAGGTAAATATCGGGTTGGTTACCCGATATTTACCTTAGTTACCAAGCGCAGCATGTTTCCACGTGTAGCGACGCTCCAGCGATCCCTGCCAGGTCAGGTTGCTGGTGGGATCGCTGGCGCGTCGCTTAGTGTGACATCTCCCCAGCGCCCTCCTAGCAACTTACCAGTGATCCCTATCAGGTTGTATTGTTGTTGGGATCGCTGGTAAGTTGTTTATTGTGACTGAGCCTTAAGAGCAGATCCATGTCTGCTTCCTACTGACACTAAGCTAAATTTGATTAGCTTTGTACCAGTTGGTGGGTGTAGCCTGCTGAGGAGTAACTTTTTTTTGCCTAGTGTCAGCAGCATACACCCCATGGTCTACTGTGTCCTCCATTGAAGCGATACAGAAAACATGTGTAAAATGCAAATAAATGTATGACAAAGCATGAATTGGCCCGAATTAAACCAAATTTCTAGCTCATGTAGCTTTATAAATCAGCCCCACTGGATTTTTTTTTTTTTTTAGAACAAAAAGCTGTGTTATTAAGAGCATTGTTTTTGCCCAAATTAAAATCTGTAATATAAAACACACTTTGAACAATAGTTTTTTTTGCCCTGTTTTGTGGTCTTTTGGTTGCTTTTGGGGAAAGAGGGTTAGTATGCTCTCTAGGTCTGGCCTCTATTTGGTCTCTTAATAAGACTAAAAAGAAAGAAAAATGCCCCCCAAACTACTTCTGTATATTTCTTTTAAGGGCTCGTTCACATGTTGAGTATAAGGTGAGGCTATTTTTTACCTCAGTATTTGTAAGGCAAAACCAGGAGTGGGAAACAATGCAGAAGTAGTGACGCGTTTCTATTTTACTTTTCCTCTGGTTGTTCCACTCCTGATTTTGGCTTACAAATCCTGACTAAAATACTGAACATGGGCAAATATCTACTTACATAATCACAAGTTTTTCCTGTTCCCCTATTCCGTGATGCACCGCGGCATTTCCGTTGCACAGCCGCAGTTCACGCCACATCATAACTATGGTAACCAGGGACAACAAGGGAGGCGGCACGCAAATTGAGGGCTGAGTAAGCCGAAAACGGTTTCCAGTGTAACACTCACCACATCCAAGCACAACGCGGTGTTTTAGTCACACATTGCCGAGATCACGGAGCAGTAAGGAGGCGTGCCCGGGTATGTCCGCCAGCGCCTGACATCGCCATGTGTTGAGCGGTATCTTGCAGAGCCGTGACATGTCTGGCTGCCCTGAGGAGCACCGTGTACTGAGTTTGTGGGCGGAGCTAGCTTAGGGAGGTGTGCTGTCCTCACAAGCATTTTCAGATGGATGAGATGAGATCACACACACACACTTTTTTTTTTTTTTGCTCTATTTGAACAGGCAATCAGTACAGGGGAGCCTTTTTTTTTTTTTTTTAAATTATATTAATAATAAAAAAAAATGACATAGGATCCCCTTATTTTTGATTTCCAGCTAGGTAAGCCCAGACATCTGTGGGCTGGGATTCTCAGCATGGTGAGGCTCATGCTATATGTGCCTCCCATGTGGAGAATCGCAGTCCGCAGGTGCCCAGATCTGGCATATACAGTACATGTGATATACCAGATCTGTAGCTTACCCAGCTCTTCCAGTCTGCCCTGGTGCTTTTGGCAGACTCGGTAATAAGAGGTTAATATCAGCTGTTTTTTTGCCAGCTGATATTAAGCCCTGAATGAATAAAGTTTGGCTTCAGCTTGAAACTAGACTTTATCAAGTCATCTGTAGTAAAGTAAAACAACACACACTAAACACCTTTATTACAATTAAAACACAGAAAATACTTTTATTTTAAATAAAGACAATCAAACCCTCATTTACCATTTTAGTAAATCCCCAAATCCCTCCGAAGTAGTCCAGTAATCGATGACCCACGCAGCTCTCATACTTACCTGGTTCTGCGCTGTGTGCAGTCCGCTGTGCTAACCACAAACATACCCAACTCCGACGTAAATCCACAACAGGTCCCGCGCAGTCTCTGCTATATCCACTCCTCCTACTGAGTGGTGATATGAAGCAACCGCTCAGCTCGAGGTCCGGCATACAATGACAGCTCTGAAGGCCGCGGTTGTGGGAGCAGTGATCTTAGAGCTGTCATTGTATGCTGGACCTCGCACTGAACGGTGACATGAAGCAAGCGCTCAGTGCCAGGGCCGGTACAGAATGACTGCTCTGAGATCACCGCAAGAGCTTCAGAGCTGTCATCTGTGCCGGCGAGTGGGAGAGAGTGGAAGACAGGCAGCGGGGGAGAGTGGAAGACAGGGGAGAGAAAGAGAGAGAGAAGGAAAGAGGTAGGAGAGAGAAAAAGAGAGGGAGGGGAGAGAGGGAGGGAGGAGAGAGAAAGAGGGAGGAGAGAGAGGGAGGAGAGAGAGGGAGGGGAGAGAGGGAGGGGAGAGAGGGAGGAGAGAGAGGGAGGAGAGAGAGAAAGAGGGAGGAGAGGGAGGAGAGAGAAAGGGAGGAGAGAGAGGAGAGAGAAAGAGGGAGAGCAAAAGAGGGAGGAGAGAGAGGGAGGAGAGAGAGAGGGAGGGGAGAGAGGGAAAGAGGGAGGAGAGAGAGAAAGAGGGAGGAGAGAGAAAGAGGGAGGAGAAAGAAAGAGGGAGATAGAGGGACGGAGGAGAGAGAGGGGGATATAGAAGGAGGAGAGAGAGAGAGAAGGAGGAGAGAGAGGAAGGAGAGAGAGAGAAAGAGAGGAGAGAGACAGAGGGAGGAAAGAGGCAGGATAGAGAGAGAGGGAGGAGAGTGAGAAAGGGACAGAGGAGAGAGAGAGAGGGACAGAGGGAGGATAGAGGGAGGAGAGAGACAGAGGGAGGAGACAGTGGGAGGAGAGAGAGGCAGGATTGAAAGAGAGGGAGGAGAGAGAAGGACGGAGGAGAGACAGGGAGGAGAGAGAAGGAGGAGAGCGGGACGGAGGAGAGAGAGGGAGGATAGAGAAGGAGAGAGATAGGGAGGAGAGAGTGAGGAGAGAGGGACAGAGGAGAGAGGGACAGAGTGAGGATAGAGAGGGAGGATAGAGAGAGAAAGCGAGGGAGAAGAGAGAGAAAGCAAGAGGGAGGAGAGATAGAGAGAGGGAGAGAGGAAGGTTAGAGAAGGAGGAGAGAGGGAGGAGAGAGAAGAGGGAGAGAGGGACGGAGGAGAGGGAGAGAGGGAGGATAGAGAGGGAGGGGAGAGAGGGAGGGGAGAGAGGGAGGAGAGGGAGAGAGAGGGATGGACAAGAGAGACATTAAGCCCTAAATTAATAAAGTTTGGCTTCAGCTTGAAACCAGACTTCATCAATTCACCTGTAAAGTAAAATAACACACACACTAAACACCTTTATCTACTTACATATTCACCACTTTTGTCTGTTCTCCTATTACCGCGTCACTGTCAGTTGCGCAGGCGCAGTTTGAACTGCCCCTGTGCAACTGACATAAATGTCACCCGCGGCTCCGCAACCCCCACGGTTCCACCGCCCCCGCACATTAGATTACACCCGCGGCTCTGCCACCCCCGCACATTACATTACACCCGCGGCTCCGCCACCCCCGCACATTACATTACACCCGCGGCTCCGCAACCCCTGCTCATTACATTACACCCACGGCTCCGCCACCCCCGCATATTGCATTACACCCGCGGCTCCACCACCCCCGCACATTGCATTACACCCGCGGCTCCACCACCCCTGCTCATTACATTACACCCGCGGCTCTGCCGCCCCCGCACATTACATTACACTCGTGGCTCCACTGCCCCCGCACATTACATTACACCCACAGCTCCACTTCATACTCCCGCACAGCAGAGTCCTGCAGACACAGAGAAGAGTCCCCTGGAGCAGCAGCTTCTGATCATGTGACTGATCACATGACAGTGACATCACACAGGTCCTGTAAGCACATTGTTGCATCTAGATTGGAGTGGATTTTTGAGGATCTCCTCGCAGCCTCCATTCTAGACAATTCAGTGCTGTGTGTGTGTGTGTGTGTGCCGAGTGTATAGCAGAGCTGTGTGTGCCTGTGCTAGAGCTGAGTGTATAGCAGAGCTGTGTGTTAGAGAAAGAGAAATAAATAAAATATATATATATACACACATTATGTTTATTTACAATAAAAATACACACAGCCTTTAACACATTTAATTTTCCCCCAAAAAATTTCTGTGGACAATCAGCTTACAAGGCACCACATAGTTTAAACACACACTACACACAGGGGAGACACCACATAGTGAACACAGCTCAAGAAACACAACACCAGATACCAATATACAGCACACAAGAGACAGTGCACAGGGGTGAAAGAGGTCAAATAATGCAACACACACAATACACAAATGCAGAGGAATGACATTATATATAACAGATATATTGGAAAGCGCAATCAGTGTGACAAATGTCCACTGCTCCTGTCAGCACCACTAAGCACAGACAGATCTTCATGTCACCTCACTGCCGATGCGATAGCATCGGGGCTATTTCTAGTGAGTTAAATAAAAGCTCCGATAGCTTTACGGAACCTTTGACTTATGAATTTGTTTCTCCAGTAGATATTTTCGCTGCCTTTTCATAAAATCAGATGGCCTGCTACAATTATCATTAAAAAAAGGAGCTACGCTATAAATCTTTATTCTGTGTGCAATTAACATTTGAAAAACAGCGCATATTGTGCTCCGAAATGTTAGCGCCTCTTTCCACACACAAAATTAAATAGTTTAACCAGTTCATTACAGAGAGCTACCTTCCTAAATTGGAGTTAGCTGGTGAATTATAAGAAACAGCCCAAACAGGTAACAAGACATTATTTATAGACCCATAGTAATTTGCTGCTGGGATATCCCCTGCTTTGGAACGGTCAGCGGTTTATGTCACCAGCCCAGGTGCATTAACAATTATATGTTCAATCGTCCATAAAGGAGTGCAAGAATTTGGAAGTTTAACTCGCCTTTTCTGTTCCCCTGAAAAACACTTTGTTGGATTCACAATCTGCAAGTGAAGATCCTTGATTCATTTTTAGTAGAGTATAACATAGATTACCTTAAAAAAGCTCGATAATTTTTCACTATTAAGTCTTTGTTAGTTTACAGCCACAGATATCATGGCTAAGATTCCTTTAGGAAAAGAGCAAAAGTGAATGCATAAACAGCAGTGGGGTCTGGAGTTTTTGATATAGTTTTCCATATAAAAGGTTCCTAGAATTTGTTCTTATATATATATATATATATATATATATATATATATATATATATATATATATATATATATATATATATAAAAATAAAAAATAAAAATAAAATAATGATAATAATAAGAAACTGACTGCCTATTCTAGTATCACAAGGTTTTCAGGCTGATAACAGAGAACAATAGTAGAAAAGGGTTTCTATACCGCGCCAATGATCACAAGTCTGGAAGTCGGATTGATGTGGCTTTATTGTAGCATAGGTCTACGCGTTTCAGGAGCTCTGCTCCCTTCCTCAGGACCATAGAAACAACATCAAATCTACCGCAGTGGATACACATATACATTAAATAGATCCAGTGACGTAATAGTACCGCCCCGTATAGAAAAAACCGGCGGGAACGGATGCAACGTGGAAGAAAGCATGACGCAATACAGCAAAGACATGATCAAAAGAAAAAACATATAACTCTTATTCAATGTAAGTGACCCAAGTACTGACAGATCATAATAAATTCAGTAAACATTGAAAAATTAACTTATTTCAATTATGTGTACAAAAAATGAACACAGTTAATAAAATATACAAGCATATATATATATATATATATATATATATATATATATATATATACATACATATACACAGATCAATGGAATATACCAAATCAATCAAGTGATAAAGTACAAAGCGAGCCCAGAACTCAAGACGGGTGAAAGGTACTAAATCGTGAATGACTACAAATCCAAACTGAAGCGGGTCCCGCCCGCTGTACCATGAGAACGTTATAATCCAAGCCGTGCAACAGACAGCAAAAAACACTGCGATGGAAGGTGTGCAATAATCGGACCAAAAAACCTCCCGAGGTGGATGATATACATCTTATTTAACCAATAAAAAGTGACCCTTATATGGTATATAAAGCGATGGAAACAATAAACCTCACTTCCCCTGCCCAGGCAGAACCAACAAGGGGTAAATATCAGAGTATTACTATCGTGATCATTTATTATAAGTGTACATGCATACATCCCTTTTAACAAAAATTATCTGTCATAGAGATCCCGGGAACCGCTCCCGACCCTCATTATAAGCGTGAGTTCAAACAAGTTCAAGCCGTGGGAAAAAAACCCACGGCGGCTGCGCGAGCAGCGGGTGTCAAAAGAGCGGGGTGAAACAAGTTCATACCCGTGGGAAAAAATGCGGGCGCGCATGCGCTGGTCACTACCTAGCACAAAATGGATAGAGAACAGAAGAAGGGTGTAATAAACAGAAATAGATGGTGCTAAAAAACACCCCAGGTGCACAAATACCGCCAGCACAGCTTAACTCATATTGTGACACTACTGCCATAAGGTCCAATCCAATGCACGGTGTACTGTTATGGCAGATTAGCAAGGGATCAAGTGAAGGGCACAAAAAAATTAAGGAGGGGGAATAGTGGATAATTAACAAACATACGGAAAGTGGAAAATGGAAGGGGAGACGTCCCATACGGGATATGTATCAACAATTGTCACCAAACCGCAGATCTAAAATGGTATGTAACCAATCACCGGAAAGAGATACGGAAAAAATTCCATTATCTCCCTACGGCACCAATACCGAAAAATTCTAAAACCATTTTAATAACTATTAATGGTATCATACAACCACATCAGAGGTTAAAAAATTCCCCAACCCATAGTTCTACGTATACAAATATGGTTATGCCGGTGATAACCAGAGTGCATTGGCAACTTAAAAACAATAATTACAATTTATACACAAATAATTAAGAATATATTTATGAAAAAACATCTAAAACCCATAAAATATAAAAATTACAAATATTGGAAAATTTCTAAAAGGGACTTAAAATACTAAAACCCTAAAAGGACGTTTAATGGATCTTAATTAAAAAACAATTGAAAACACTGCAAGGGCACCTGTTTCCACAACCCTCTCGCATCTGTTATGTAAATGTATATCAAAAAGTGGTTTAATGGAACAGGTCTGTGACTTCATTTAGGCCCTGCGGTTTTAAAGTGTTCAGTTTATATATCCAATAGGTTTCCTTCCTATTTAGGACCTCGGCCCTATTACATACATGTGGGGGTATCTGTTCGATAGGGGTTATCTTTAATTTAATTTTCTTATCATGATGTATGGTCACATGTCGGGACAGGCCATGTAACATGAAACCAATCTTAATGTTATGCCTGTGTGAGTTTAACCTATTGTGTAAAGGCTGCGTCGTCCTTCCAACATAACACTTTGCACAATCACATTCAATAAGGTAAATAACATAGTCCGACTGACATGTAAGATGACCTTTTATACAAAACTCCATTCCTCCCGGTTTAAGACCAAAGTTCAGCCTTCCATGCTGGATGTTTTTACAGCACAGACAATTTTAGCGTAGCACTTGTAAGCACCCACAATTTTATTCATGACAATGGGAGTGTCAAAATCTCTGAGCCTACTAGGGGCTAAATGATTTTTGAGGGTAGAAGCCCTCCGGTATGTAACCCCAGGATGACTGGGTAATACATCTTTCAAAAATGGATCATTGTGCAAAATAGCCCAATGTTTTTTGAGGATATTTTTGATTAAATTTCCATCGCTGCTAAACGTGGTTAGGAAATGGGAAGAAAGCCTTACCCCCGGGGTACCCTGAGATATAATCATATCGCTCTCCTTTTTGTGGATAAGATCGGACTGTTTGAGACTCCTATTTGTCAGATAGGCTTTTTTTTATAGTGGCCATAGGGTAATTCTTCTCCCTGAATCTTTCTCTTAGTATCACTGCCTGTTCATTGAAATCTTTATCAAGTGTGCAATTCTTTCTAATCCTCTGGAATTGATTCCCAGGGATATTAAGCAACCATTTCTCATAATGGCTGCTAGTGAAATTTATATAGCCATTCGAGTCCACAGGTTTAAAAAAAGTTTTCGTAATAATAATTCCATCAGTATGTGATATCGTGAGGTCCAAAAAATCAATGGACTCTGCACCAATGGTTGGGGAGAATTCTAAGCCCCAATTATTGTTGTGTATACTCTCTAGGAAGTAAGGGAGGTTATTTTCACTATTATCCCAGATGATTATCAGATCATCTATATATCTCTTATAAACCACCACATTTTTGAAAAATTCCGAGGAATAAATATATAAGAGTTCGAACAATCCCATGACCAAGTTAGCAAACGTAGGAGACACTTTGGAGCCCATTGCGACTCCACAGCACTGATGGTACATGGCGTCCAGAAAAGTAAAGAAATTATTTTCCAATATAAACTTCATCCCTTTCAAGATGAAGTCTTTTTGTATATGGGGCACCCGGTCGTCCATCTCTAAAAAATTCCTGAAACATTCAAGACCTAATGGATGTAAAATGTTGGTGTACAGTGAAGTTATATCAAGGGTCACGAACAAAAAAGTCTCCCTCCATTCAATATCCTTAAGGATCTCAATCAATTGAGTGGAGTCCCTGAGAAAACTCCTAAGGTTGGTAACGTGTGGTCTCATAATGGTGTCTATATACGCTGCCAGGTTCTCTGTTAAAGACCCAATCCCTGAAATGATGGGTCTCCCAGGGGGATTGGATAAACTTTTGTGGATTTTCGGGAGATGATAGAAGAAGGCCAATCTGGGATTTTTGACCTCCAAAAACTTTTTCTCATCCTTACTGAGAATCCCTGTCTTGACTGCATCTTGAATAAGGATGTCATAATTCCGGATGGCATTCTGATAAAATACAACATCCACCACCTCATAATGTAAACTATTTGAGAGCATCCTCAGGGCTTCTTGGATATAGGCGCTCTTATCTTGTATCACAATCCCCCCCCCCCTTGTCAGCACTTCTGATGACAATATGGGGGTTATTTCTTAATTTAGACAGGGCAGTATTTTCATCTTTCGTTAGATTAGTCTTGGAGTGATTTTTCCTAGTGAGGATTTCTTTGAAATCCTCTAGGACTAAATCACTAAATGTTTTAATGTGATGCCCAGTACTATGTACCGGGTAAAACTTGGACCATAGCTTCAAATCCGTATGAAAATAATCATCAGGCATAGATACATCCTTGGATGGATTCACCTTATTAATCTGAAAATGACGCTCGAGGGTTAATTTCCTGATAAAACTCTGAAAGTCTATATATAGCTTAAAATCATCAGAGGGTTTCATTGGGCAAAAAGAAAGGCCTTTTTTCAGAATACTAATCTCATTCTTGGAAAGCTCATGGCTGGAGAGATTAAAAATTCCAGCATTACCACAACTCAATGGTTGCTTCTTTTCTCTTTTTTGTTTGACCCGGTGTCCTGCTCTAGTTCCTCTGACGTGCTTTTTCTTTCCCCCCCCCTGGGGGTGAGGAACTTGGTGATGTGGATCTGTGTGTTCCTGGCAACCGGTAAAAAAGGAAAGCAGGGGTTTCCTTTAAGGGTATTATCAATGGTGACAACCCCTCTGGAAGGGGAAACAAGGGGTTCAGCTGGCGTATTGGCAATGGTGACAATCCCTTTTGAAGGGGAAGTCGGGGGTTCAAATGACAGAGGGATGGGACTCACCCTCTTCATCCCCTGATGACCCTGGCAGAGGTATGTATTCCTCATGCACTGATAAGTCTAAAAGGTCAGCAACGTCAATCTCTGGGAGAATGTCACTGCAGGGGGAAGTATCATTCGCCTCAGTCACTAGATTGATGGCTCTATTCTTTCGTATCCTATCAATCTGTAATCTGAGTGACTCCAACTGTTTTTTCGTCTCTTCAAAATCCACGGACATTCTGGAGGGGGTCCGAGTGACAGAAGGACCTGTGGAGGGATTAACTTCCATAGGAGTGGTATTAACCTGTGGTAGAGTATTAGGTACCAAGGTAAAAACTTCATCATTGGTAGTCACATTAGAACCCACCCGGGGTATAACAATCTCATGACCAGTGTGGACCGGGATTTTTTTAGGCCGTTCATTGGAACTAGTCCCATCTCTGTCATTTGTGGAAGAAAGCATGACGCAATACAGCAAAGACATGATCAAAAGAAAAAACATATAACTCTTATTCAATGTAAGTGACCCAAGTACTGACAGATCATAATAAATTCAGTAAACATTGAAAAATAAACTTATTTCAATTATGTGTACAAAAAATGAACACAGTTAATAAAATATACAAGCATATATATATATATATATATATATATATATATATACATATACACAGATCAATGGAATATACCAAATCAATCAAGTGATAAAGTACAAAGCGAGCCCAGAACTCAAGACGGGTGAAAGGTACTAAATCGTGAATGACTACAAATCTAAACTGAAGCGGGTCCCGCCCGCTGTACCATGAGAACGTTATAATCCAAGCCGTGCAACAGACAGCAAAAAACACTGCGATGGAAGGTGTGCAATAATCGGACCAAAAAACCTCCCGAGGTGGATGATATACATCTTATTTAACCAATAAAAAGTGACCCTTGTATGGTATATAAAGCGATGGAAACAATAAACCTCACTTCCCCTGCCCAGGCAGAACAAATAATAAAAAATAAAAATTTTTTGTGCCCTTCACTTGATCCCTTGCTAATCTGCCATAACAGTACACCGTGCATTGGATTGGACCTTATGGCAGTAGTGTCACAATATGAGTTAAGCTGTGCTGGCGGTATTTGTGCACCTGGGGTGTTTTTTAGCACCATCTATTTCTGTTTATTACACCCTTCTTCTGTTCTCTATCCATTTTGTGCTAGGTAGTGACCAGCGCATGCGCGCCCGCATTTTTTCCCACGGGTATGAACTTGTTTCACCCCGCTCTTTTGACACCCGCTGCTCGCGCAGCCGCCGTGGGTTTTTTTTCCCACGGCTTGAACTTGTTTGAACTCACGCTTATAATGAGGTTCGGGAGCGGTTCCCGGGATCTCTATGACAGATAATTTTTGTTAAAAGGGATGTATGCATGTACACTTATAATAAATGATCACGATAGTAATACTCTGATATTTACCCCTTGTTGGTTCTGCCTGGGCAGGGGAAGTGAGGTTTATTGTTTCCATCGCTTTATATACCATATAAGGGTCACTTTTTATTGGTTAAATAAGATGTATATCATCCACCTCGGGAGGTTTTTTGGTCCGATTATTGCACACCTTCCATCGCAGTGTTTTTTGCTGTCTGTTGCACGGCTTGGATTATAACGTTCTCATGGTACAGCGGGCGGGACCCGCTTCAGTTTGGATTTGTAGTCATTCACGATTTAGTACCTTTCACCCGTCTTGAGTTCTGGGCTCGCTTTGTACTTTATCACTTGATTGATTTGGTATATTCCATTGATCTGTGTATATGTATGTATATATATATGCTTGTATATTTTATTAACTGTGTTCATTTTTTGTACACATAATTGAAATAAGTTTATTTTTCAATGTTTACTGAATTTATTATGATCTGTCAGTACTTGGGTCACTTACATTGAATAAGAGTTATATGTTTTTTCTTTTGATCATGTCTTTGCTGTATTGCGTCATGCTTTCTTCCACGTTGCATCCGTTCCCGCCGTTTTTTTCTATACGGGGCGGTACTATTACATCACTGGATCTATTTAATGTATATGTGTATCCACTGCGGTAGATTTGATGTTGTTTCTATTGTCCTGAGGAAGGGAGCAGAGCTCCTGAAACGCGTAGACCTATGCTACAATAAAGCCACATCAATCCGACTTCCAGACTTGTGATCATTGGCGCGGTATAGAAACCCTTTTCTACTATTGTTCTCTGTTATCAGCCACTTTGGGTTGCCGCTGCCTGGATCCATTTTTAAATGCGATTACAGTAGTTGTGACTGTCACAACTACAGTTGGTGAGTATATTTGCTCCCCTTGTCTATTGCCCTGTGCCTATAAGGGTAAGACCCTATTGCGCTTTATTCTCCACAGCTCTTCCTCTCGTCTAAGGTTTTCAGGCTGGAAGTGCACAGGTCATTTTAGGAGCAGTTCTCATGTCTGCTCATAATGCAATTAGAGAATCCAAAATGAATGAAAAGAATAAAAGAAGATACTGATTATGTCTTCTTTCTTTTTATCCACCCATGTGTTTGGCTCAGAAAATTACATAAAAAAAACCCTGACTCTGTAATTTCAGATTTAGGCTGAAAATACACATGCAGAAGTTGTTCCAGCTGGAGAAGACAGGCCGATGACTTGTTTTAATAGCTTGTTTAGGCAGGCTGACATCACTCTCCATGGGCACAGAATGCGATATATGTGATATATTGTTCTGTGTGAATAGTATGTCGTCCTCGGCAGCACATGTCCTGTTTACACACAGTGACTGCTGCCAAAAAATAAGCGCTGTATACACGGAAAGTATTTGGTGCAGAATTTTCTGCATCACTTCTGAATCTCTCGGCAAGAAACATGCAGCCGCAAAACACGCGTTTTTGATGCAGATTTTTCCCATTCATTAGTATGAAAAAATGCTGAATAATTGACATTCTGCAGATTTAAATCTGCACCAAATCTGCAAATACTCATCGTGGGCATGAGACCTCGGGATTCTCGTACAGTTTGGTGGCATCAGGAAACCCTTCAGGTTTTGTGACAAATCTGCACTACAAAAAGTATCAAAAGATGCAACAAATCTGTAACGTATGCACACAGCCCAAGTTATTGCTATGACTGAAGGAGCATTTTGCATCGGGTGATCGGCAGCTTGTTTTCGACGGCCGATTATTGGTAAGGAGTATTGTTAGGAACTCTCACTCCCTCTAATCAGCCAGTGTAACTACACCCCAACTGCTTTTATACTTCACATTTTTTAATCCACTCAAACCTGCCACAAAAAACTGCATGTGGAATTCCAACCTTAGCATAGCTTCACACTGAGTTACTGTGGACGTCTTTTAGCGTTTAGTTTTCTGCAGCCAGATGGTATATTCGAGACAAGTGAGACACATTAAGTGCACTACAAAGAATGCTTTTTTAATGTTTTGCTTGGGTATCTTTTAATTTCAAAACACAGCATAATCTTTTCAAAATACACTTTTCAAGTAGACTTCAAAAAGCACACAAAATGATAAAAGAGCATAGACTAAAAAAAACCCCCAAAAACATTGCTTGTAGTGGATTTTATTTCAATATTAACTCATTCTGGCCACAGCATTTAAACAAAAACAAATCTTGAGTAAAAATGCCAGTGTTTTTTCAAGTGAAAATACACCCATGTGCGAAAATGCAGGGTTTTTTTCCCCACCATCTTTTCCGCAGGTCGCCACACCAAAAAACACAGTATGCACTATCTATTGCATCCTAGTCATTTTCGATGCGTTTTCCCTTTTTATGATCTGGTTTTGTGCATATTTGATACATGTAATGTACACTACTCAAAAAAAGTTGGGGATCTTTGGCATTCAGGTGAAATTTCAGGAAAATCCTAAAATGCACTCTAACCTTTTTAGATGAACTTATTGTGACCTTCTCTAAACTCTTGAATGCACAAGTCCAACTGTTCAATGTTTCAGTGATTTTTGCACGACTTGCTTTTCTCTAACAGGGAGCTTAATGGCAAAATTCACAACAGGTGTTTGATCCACAAATCACTCAATAAATTTTGGGGTTAAATCAGAATTCTATTTAAACAGTCCTCATCATCATTCTGTTCACATTTTAACATCATGGGACCAAGATGACACCTAACAATTGATCAACACATACAGTACCTTGCAATTGAGAGGATTCAAGCAGGAAGTTCTCAGACGGAAGTGGCCTCTGAGCTTAGAGTGTCATCAGGAAATTGCAACACAGATACAGAGAGACTGGTAGAGACACAGAAAAGCATAGAAGTGGTCATCCTTTGCCCACATCCCACACTGCACTGATGACGGCTCCATTATGAAAAACCAGATGATGAATGCCACACAACTCCAGGCACATTTAAGAGAGGCACCCAAGTGTCCGTCAGACCACGCAAAACAGTTTACATCAGCATGGTCACGTGTTAGACAACCTGCAAGGGTACCTAACCATACCATCAAGCACAGACATCATAGTCTTGCTGGACGAGGGACAAGTGGGCCTCAGTGCTGTTCGATGATTAAATTCGATGCAGACTGTGCAGAAATAATATTGGAGACATCAAGGAGAGCGCTATGCATCACTCATTATTGTCACCAGACAAGCCTTTGTGGTGGTAGAGGTGTTACAGCGTGGGTAGCTGTGTCTAGTCAATACAGAACTGCCCTACACTGTGAATGATACAGTGACAAGCCCTACCACTTGAATTACATAATTAATCCAGTCATTGTGCTTCTGAATTTACAACCCAGGCCAAATTTCATCTTCCTGGATGAGAGTACTCCAGCTTATCGAGGTTGCATAATTAGGGAACAGCTGCTGGACACTGGGGTACCTTAACTGGAGTAACCTGCACTTTCTCCTGACCTGAATCCAGGGATGAAATTCAAATTTTTAACAGGTTCTCTGTAAACCCCGCTCAGTTGAAAACCACGCCCCATTCTGTAACCACACTTATTTTTTCGCACTTTCCTCAACCAATAATAAAAATGTTCACCTTCTTACTCCTCTTATACCTTCACTTTCCTATTAAGTACCAGTTGTTTCAGTCACTTATTTACTTGTCATATTGTATGAAAGAGTTTATCTACAATGAATGAAAATTATTATTAAAGAAACCTTGCTCAAATTGGAACGGACCTTTCCTTTACAGATCTAATCCCATGCAGCCTCTTTTCCCATGCAGATTCCAAGTGACCTCTCCCATGCAGGATCCCATCCCATGTGGCCTCCTCTTCCATGCAGATTCCATGTAACCTCCCATCCCATGCAGCTTCCACTCCCATGAAGGCTTCCAATGCCATGCAGCCTCCACTCCATTGAAGGCTCCCAATCCCATGCAGTCTCATCTCCATTGAAGGCTCCCAATCCCATGCAGCCTCCACTCCCATGAAGGCTCCCAATCCCATGCGGCCTCCACTCCCATGAAGGCTACCAATCCCATGCGGCCTTCACTCCCATGCAGGCTCCTATCCCATGCGGCCTCCACTCCCATGCAGGCTCCCACCCCATGGGGCCTCCACTCTCATGCAGGCTCCCACCCCATGTGGCTTCCACTCCCATGCAGGCTCCCCTCCATGTGTCCGCCACTCCCATGTAGGCTCCCACCCCATGTGGCCTCCTCCACTGCTGAGTCGTATCTTTGGCTCACAGAGCGCTTACCTGCTCCAAGTGCCGGCAGCCTCTCCTCCGTCCTCCTCTGCAGCACTCTGCATACTGACGCTGACAGGCGGCAGCATAGTGAGGTGATATCATCACGCTGCCGGACACCAGGTCAGAGAGCAAACTGGCTCCACTGAACTCGGAAGTGCGGCATATACGTAGGTACAGCGATTTATTTGTATCGGCGTCTTAAAGACACCGATACAAATGAATATAGGGAACCGGGTCGCGTAGCCGATTCTTGCCGGTTTGACGAACCGGCTATTTTAAACAACCGGTTCACCAAACTGGACAGAACCGGCTGAATCCCACTCCTGCCTGAATCCCTTTTAAAACCTAAGGGATAAGCTGAGTCACAGTGTAGAGACTTATAGCTCTGGACCCCAGAACCTTAATGACCTGAGAGATGACCTTCAAGATGAGTGGGATGTCATGCCTCAGCAGTAGAGCTGGGTGGACTCGCAGATAATCGGGACCGGCGGGTCCCTACTAAATTTAAAAAACAAAGAAAAAAAAATAAAAACAAAAAAAACATATCCGGTCCCAAATCCGGTAGCCATATAATTCTATGGGGACCAGAATCCAGAGATTAAAAATGTTGGTAGAAGAGATAAGGGGGTAGGAGCTCTGTCATGGCGGCAAGCTGCTTCCAGGTCACGCATTCCCTTACGGAGCCGACAATTAACCCTCATTGACTATGCACTACTTTTCCCGCCCACCAGCGCGAGTAATTGGTTGCAGTTAGACATGTCCCCACACTGAGTATCAGTTGACTGCAACCAATCAAAGGTGCCAGAATGGCAGGTGGGCAGCGAAAGCATTGCAAATGTCTGCAGGTCAGCATCGTGGTATAAAAATAAGTTAATAAATAAAATAATCAGCGTAGGGTCTCTTTATTCTGATACCAGCACAGATTAAGCCCACGTTTACAGGCTGCAGCTGTCAGGCTTTATCTTGGCTGTGTATCAAAATAAGGCCAAGATTACACTTGTGAGGGACTCTCACGAGTCTCGCATCGCATCACCCGGCACGGCCTGACGATCTCCAGACACGAGCGTGCAGCTGCATACAACTACATGCAGCCAACCCACTCCTGTCAAGAGAGTGTGTGGCCTTGTCAGGTGATGCAATGCAAGACTCGTGAGAATCCCCCACAAGTGTGACTTCGGCCCAAGAGGAACCGCATGCAGCTTTTTTTTCTTTTTAATTATTGAAATAATTTTAAAAAATGGCGTGTGGTTCCTCCTTGATACCCAGCCAAAATAAAGCCAGACAGGCTGGGGGGGTCCAGCCTAAAAATATCAGTCTCTTGCCACCTGGAACTGTTGCATCCATTAGATGCAAAAATCCCGGTGCTTTCCTCTGCTGTTCCAGATTGCCCAGGTAAAGTGGCAACCGGGGCAATAAGGTAAGGAATTAATGGCAGCCCACAGCAGTCCTAAGTCCTGGATTAGTTATGGTAGCATCTATGACACCCCATCACTAATCTGTAAGTGAAAGTAAATAAACACCAACCCAGAAAAAACCTTTATTTGGAATGAAATACAAAAAAACACCCTCTTTCACCACTTTATGAACCCCCAAAACACCAGAGTGCCAACATAATCCACATGAGGTCCCACGGCAATTCAGCTCTGCTACATCTGAACCTCATAGTGAGCGCCATAGAGCATGACTGCCCGCTGTGAGCTCCAGAGAATGAATGAGCCGCAGTGATCAGCAGTGACGTAACTCCGGTTATTTGCGGTCACAGCTGGAGGTAACCTGACCTCAGAGGACCTCTGATGACCTGATTAAACTCAGTGAACTCACCTGCAGTTATACACTCAGTATATAGAAAATATAAGGGAGGTACAGACACCCGAGATCAGCGGCGTCAGTTCCTGCAGTTATACACTCCGTATATTGTTGCGCTCACACAAGTCTCGCATCACATCACCCGGCATGGCAGCACACTCTCCTAACAGGAGCGGGTCAGCTGCATGTATGTATATCTATGCAGCTGAGACCCTCTTGTCCGGAGAGTGTACGGCCGTGTCGGGTGATTCGATCCGATACTCGTGCGAGCGCATCCTGTAGAATATGTCAAGGCGGTACAGACCCCCGAGATTGGTTGCAGGGAGACAAGCTGGGGGCACGTCTGACTGCAATTAATCACAGACTCCAGGCCTGCCGGTGAACGGGGAAAGTAATGCAGATGCATGAGCGACCCAGGAAGTGAAGGAGAGGCCGCAGGAGCAGTGTACAGTTGCGCCGGAGCCTTGGTAAGTATGAAGCACTCGCTTCATTCTTATTTTCTTTATTTTTCCTTTAATGTTTGTTTTTTATTTCCTCGAGTGCCGGATCCGGATCAAACACCCGGAATCCTGGCACCGGGTCCGGCACATGGGCACCTTTGAAACCACGTGGATCCAGAATTTTACATCCCTACTCAGCAGACGGTAACTCCACTTGTAAACAGCATCAGATGTTGTCAAGCTGTAATTTATACTCAAGACCACATATTATTGAGACATTGAAATTTTTGGGGGTATACCCACCTCTTTAGTGGGCTTTTGTTTCAATAAATTGTTTAACATTAGGAAATCACCATTGCATGATTCTATAGAAATGTCCTACTATGATGGTAAAATATCACTGTAGAGGACTTTTTACATAAATTTCACCTGAAAACCAAATATCCCTAACTTTGTGAGTAGTGTATGTGTGTCCACAGTATAATTTCTTAACTTTTTCAACATCGGTTTTAGTCAATGAAATATGGGTGAACCACCCTTTTAATAATTTTCTAGATTGATATTATATTGAGAAACAATGTTTCTCTCAAATACCTTATGTTATGTTGGCAATAGTGCCTGTGAGAGGCGCTATTGCGAACTGCTGTTCCCTGCCCTGTGACCCCCGGGCTCCGTGACCTCAGGGATCTGGTGATGTCACAAGTTCCGGATCACGTCACATTACAGTGGCCGGCCCCGGTCTTCCTTTCACCGCTCGTCAGAGCCCAGTGTGTCTCCTGCATGCAGCGCTCTGCTGTGAGGGAGGAGGGAGCTGATGGGCTGTGACAAGTGGTGAAACACCGCCGACATCCCATCACTCACGGACACTGTGGCCGGCCGCGGTGTAACAGGAACTTGATGTGACGTTACCAGAGTCCAGGGGGTCGCAGAGTCCAGGGGGTCGCAGAGTCCAGGGGGTCGCAGAGTCCAGGGGGTCGCAGAGTCCAGGGGGTCGCAGAGTCCAGGGGGTCGCAGAGTCCAGGGGGTCGCAGAGTCCAGGGGGTCGCAGAGTCCAGGGGGTCGCAGAGTCCAGGGGGTCGCAGAGTCCAGGGGGTCGCAGAGTCCAGGGGGTCGCAGAGTCCAGGGGGTCGCAGAGTCCAGGGGGTCGCAGAGTCCAGGGGGTCGCAGAGTCCAGGGGGTCGCAGAGTCCAGGGGGTCGCAGAGTCCAGGGGGTCGCAGAGTCCAGGGGGTCGCAGAGTCCAGGGGGTCGCAGAGTCCAGGGGGTCGCAGAGTCCAGGGGGTCGCAGAGTCCAGGGGGTCGCAGAGTCCAGGGGGTCGCAGAGCTGGGAACAGCGGTCTGCAATAGCGCCTCTCACAGGCACTATTTCCAACATAAGGAATTTGAGAGAAACATTGTTTCTTAACAGAATATCGATCTAGAAAATAAAAAATATGGGTGAAACACTTCTTTAACTAACAAAAGATAAGAATCAGCAATCAATCACATAGGCGTGCCCCGACACAGACAGGTATATATTCATTAGCAGTAAACATTAGTCCACATTCACTGACTGCAAACAAAGATACAAGCGATATACTAAAAGGCTATGTTCACACACTGCATCTTTTCTTAACCACAAAGATGCAGCGTTTTTGGCCCCAGAAACCGCACCCGAAACAAAAGCACTTAAAAAACTGCATGTGTTTTTTACGCGTTTTGCCCATTGCATTTTTTTAAGTCAAATCTATTGACTGGAACGACTCAAAAACTCTGGCAAAAATGTAAAAAGAATTGACATGCTGCATCTTCAAAAATGCAGCCAAAAAAGATGCACTGTGGAGACAGCAAAATAGAAATCTCAGACTTTGCTGGGAGAAGGAAATGCATGCATATAGGTGTGTCTTCGTGACCTCAAAAATGCACCAAAAAGGCAATAAAAGATGCAGAGTGTGAACAGAACCTAATAAAAGTAGTTTTCGTTTTATCATCTGTAACTGAAACAGAACAAATAATGCAACCACACAAGCAATATCTAGATAAAGAATGAAATTTATTTAGAGAAATTTGCCTTTACAGGTAACTAAGAAAAAAAGATAAATTAAAGCTAGTTACAAAGAAAACTCATTACAGGAAACGGCCAAGACTTGTACAGTAATAACTTTTTACATTATTTACACATGAACATAAAATAATTAATTTGTTTTGTTTCATTTTTTACAGCATTTAGAAAAACACCACAATTGCGTTTAGCATAGAGTTCTGTGTCACCGAAAAGCCGCAGAGAGAAGTGCACAGCTCCCCGACTTCTCCCCAGTGCCCCCATTACCGGAGGCCGCCCTGTGCTGGGCTCTTCACAAGACACCTACATGTACCTCAGTACAGGCATTACAGAACATGAAGCAGAGGTATACATGGTACTCTAGACCTCCCGAGCATTCGGGACTCCTCTAGTGCAGTCAATGTTAGTACTATACATGATACCACAGCTAATATTTGTTCAGTACAGACGGGATGAAATGGAAGGTCATTCACTCTCCGATTCACATCTATTAATGTATCACTCTTATACATTTCATTTGTAACAAAACAGATGGAACAAACAAAACTTGAGAAACCCTGCGGTTCTGGTTCTGTCTATATGCTATGAACCAATATTTGCATCGTATGGTCGGATGTATGTAATGTATGATACTGTAGGTATCATAACCAACATTGTAGTAGGCCTAAATTTGGCCATACACCTTGGGGCTCATTAAGGGGTCAGTTTTTCTCGCACGAGTTGCATCCATGCTTTTCACAGATAGAACAAGTACCTATGGTAGTCTATGGGGACGGTTCACATGTCCAATTTTTTCTTTGGACAGAGTGGTTCGCACAAAGGAACAGAGGCTTTTCCAGTATAGTGTCGGATCATATTTGCTACGCAAGTCAAATGTCATCCTTATGGTATCCGTTCTTCAGGGCCTGTCTAATTTAACTGTTTGAAACCTCTATCAGTGTTTTTTTTTCTTCTTGAGATAAAACTTTGAATAATGACACTGATGAAACTTGGACTTTTTTTGCATATGAAAAAAATCCTTCACATCTGAGTGAACCCTACGTTTTCAGTCAATAACTGTTCCACCGATAGACATACTTGCCCAGAACGTGCGCAGGCAGGAGGGGAGTCCGCTGCCGGCCGACACATCAGCCGGTGGCTTATTCCCCTAGCGGTTGGGCATGTTCATCTCTAATATACCCAACACATCTCTCCACCAAATTTTGCCATTGGGAGTGAGAACGGACACCCCCCACATTGGTCAGCCTCTATGGTGTGCTTTAGGGTGCAGGTAGACACCGGCGGTCGTTAAACCCGCTGGGGAGAATCTGGTGCCTGCTCTATTAAACATGTAATATAGAAAGCAATATTCTAAACCTACACTTACAGAAACATCCAGAAAAACTGGTAGGGGTGGAAGCAGAGACTATACAGCATCCAGCTAGGCTGTGATACATCGCCGATCTCTGAGAACAGAAATCTCAGTAATTACTAGTGTGATCATTATTTTAAAGGTGTGATTGTTCGCAGAGTGGGATGTTGCTTTTTTTTTCAGCCAGCTAGTAACCTCACAGCCCTATTTTATAGGCTGCAGCAAACTAGAGAGTTTCCATCGCACTTCTATTGCTAAATGTGTTTGATGCCAGGGAGGAATCCATTACTAGAAACAAGATACCGGATCTTGCTAATTTATTTTCAACTAATTCATTTTCCTTTGGTTCAATATCATTATTTCCAATGAGATCACCGCTAAGGGAGACCGACCATTTCATCCAGTCATATACAAACAATAGCTACAGACAAAAAGAAAAAAAAGAAGAAAGCATTGATCAGAAGAGAGACAATTGTATGGAAATGGGTGGCATAGAAATCTGCCCTGTCCTGCAGGGGGCATGTCCAGACCGGGTAGAATAGGAATGTCATGGGTATAGATTCAACAAAACAAAAACTTACATTAACAACCCAGAATACACTGTAACATTGTACACTTTAATACATTTCTGATTTGCATTGCAGTTACCTTGGCAGTCAAGGAAATCGCCTCTTTCCTAGGCAAGTGCTGCCTGTTTGTTGCACAGGGCCTTGAATACAGTTTTCTGTGATATCAGACCACACTCCACACACATATAAGTGCTCTTATTTTTTAGAAAGCAACTTGGGTGAGGTCTCAAGCAGCAAAAAGTCAAATAATGCATTTAAAGCTTTAAGAAAGGTGCTTTATACCCAACATATACCCCATAGACGGCACCCACTACCTGGCCGAGGCCTGAGGTCTGTGCAGTCTATGGCCAGAGTGCAGACACAAAGACTAAAATACTGGAAATTAAAATACAATGTGCACTAATATACAACACATAGGATGGGAGGCTTTTAGGTGGGCCGGGATATTTGGCTTCTTAATGTAACCTTTATATTTACAGCATTTTTACATTGTAATACAATGATTTTCAATGGCGCAAGCTGACATAGTCGTAGCCTAAACGTTCGTTATATAGTGGGTAGGTTGAGTGGTAAAGTCCCTGAAGAATGTGAATGTAGTGTTCACATGAATATGAAAGCAGAGGTCTGATCTGATTGATTCCTATCTGCACTACTACCTACATATGGAGCACTACGAAGCGACAGATTCACGTCACATTGTGCATTGCAGGAACAGACAGATGGATATACATGTGCAATGCTGCCTACAGCAACCAATCCCATCCTCAAGGTGTCCATACACATTACACACAAGTTAGCGGAACCCACTGATTGCACTGGGATCGGCCAAGTATCATGTTCCTCCACTACAGAGATTGGCAGAAATGATCGAGCATGTTGGATTCTACAAAGCCGGATCCTTTGGTCCTACAAAACAAAAGCCAAAGTCAGAGGACTCTGGAAAGCGAGACTTAAATCAGTAAGAATAGTTTTTGAAAGTGGGCATCCGAAGATTCATAAAAAAAAGCCAAGAAAAAGAGAAAAATGGGGGTTCATTTCAGTGATGCATTTGAGCCAGATATCTGGCTTCTACTCCCTTACTAAATGTCCATATTAACTAAAAGCACGAGAAAAACAAGGATGTAGGGATCTGATTGCTTGCCATTATGAAGAGTGTACTTTTTTGTACATTTGACCTTTTAATGACAATTTGACTAAATAGTCAATGTGATGTGTAATTTCTAGTTTTCCTTGTAAATCAAGCATCACTACTATCATATATGACTTCTAAAATTGGGGGAGATTTGCAGTTACAGCAGAAACTTTGTATATTTTGCAGTTCATCCGCTTTTACGGCCACCGTCCCTCGCCTTAGTGACTCACAGAGTGTGCACCTTCTGTACTGGGAAACACATTACACAGAATTAACACCGCCCAGTTAACATGACTGCACACCATCATTGATTGTCTTCATTTGTAGAAATTCAACTATTATGGTGAATGCCTTGCGTAAAGTGCATATTGGTGCCACCCTGGGAGAAGATGTGGAAATCCAATGTCATGTAAAGAGCAGAGTTCAGATCACTTCTACCCCAGGCACCTACTTATTCTCTCTGTTTATTGCTACCGTGTTTTTCCAAAAATAAGACCTCCCCCAAAAAAAAGTCCTAGCAGGGATTTTCAGCATTTTCGCAGCAAGGCTTAAATATAAGCCCTCCTCCGAAAATAAGCCATAGCTGCGGTCCAATAATAAAGTGTCCATGAAGCTAAAAAAAGTTAAAGATACTGCAGATCACTTCATTATAGACAGCAAACACCCCACAGTCACACTCACCGGACACTGAGCAGAGGACCTACAGTGATCGCACACCCGAACACATCCGATCTCGCACACACAAACATCGGATCGCACACACAAACATCAGAGGGCACACACAAACATCAGAGGGCACACACAAACATCAGATCGCACACACAAACATCAGAGGGCACACACAAACATCAGATCGCACACACAAACATCAGATCGCGCACACACAAACATCAGATCGCGCACACACAAACATCAGATCGCACACACAAACATCAGAGGGCACACACAAACATCAGATCGCACACACAAACATCAGAGGGCACACACAAACATCAGATCGCACACACAAACATCAGATCGCACACACAAACATCAGATCGCACACACAAACATCAGATCGCACACACAAACATCAGATCGCACACACAAACATCAGAGGGCACACACAAACATCAGAGGGCACACACAAACATCAGAGGGCACACACAAACATCAGAGGGCACACACAAACATCAGATCGCACACACAAACATCAGAGGGCACACACAAACATCAGAGGGCACACACAAACATCAGAGGGCACACACAAACATCAGATCGCACACACAAACATCAGAGGGCACACACAAACATCACAGGGCACACACAAACATCAGAGGGCACACACAAACATCAGAGGGCACACACAAACATCAGAGGGCACACACAAACATCAGAGGGCACACACAAACATCAGAGGGCACACACAAACATCATAGGGCACACACAATCAGAGCGAACATGTGCGCAACACACAGAGGCTGCACACGAGGACGAACACACCGGGTGCGCATACACATGCACACACAGACCGATGATGCTGCAAATATGCACACACACAGGCTGTACACACCGTGCACAACACACACAGGCTGTACACACCACGCGCACAGGCAGCACACAGTGTGTAGTGAGGTGACAGTTACAGTCCCCTGCACCATCCCAATGACTGGAAGTGAGCCCCTGCAGGGAGAATCTAACTTGTCCCTGTTGTAATTGCTCCGGTAAGCCTGTACAATGTTGCTGTATAGAAAAACAATGATATATTGTACCCAGATTCTAGTTGCTATGACAAACATCACATTGCTTTCTCTTACGTTATGTGCACCAGCACCATTATATGCACACACTGAAAATATGACCTAACAAACAAATAATCCTATAAAGAACAATGGCTGCAGCTCATATGAGTTGTGGATTTTTGTAGGGAGCGGCACATCTGTACTTGGACAAAATAGAAGCAGATTATACTTGTACGAGGTTACTTCCTACAGAGAAATAAAAATAGGGTTCTTATTTCTCAAAAAATAAATGACAAGACAGGGCAAGCAGACATAACAGAGTGTAAGGCTGGAATTAGAATGCGGTAACAAGTTTCTTGGCATACAGCGAGCCAGCCTTTAGCTTACATTTTGCATAGCTTACAGCGCCCACTAATGGCAAGAAACAAATAATCAATCTGTGGCTTGTGCATCTGTACCAACCACAAGAAAAACTTTAAAGCTGATGTCTCCTTGCCGAGTACTGCCAAGCCAAAAATTAATAAGTAACTCATGTGGGGTTTACATCAAGACACCAATTATATTAACTCTTTCATTTCATAGGCAAATGCACAATCCCACCCAAAATGAGCACAAAA
The DNA here is from genome assembly GCF_048569485.1 of Anomaloglossus baeobatrachus. NCBI lineage: Eukaryota > Metazoa > Chordata > Amphibia > Anura > Aromobatidae > Anomaloglossus > Anomaloglossus baeobatrachus. The sequence goes on from NC_134356.1 coordinate 543,903,759, forward strand.
CTATTGGTAGGAAAGGGCCTGGGAAGATACAGAGCAAAACAATAATAGCTGAGACTTCCTCAGTCATGGCCAGGGGGACCGTACAATTCATGAGTTTATACCATTGAAGATCCGTAATGAAAAAATGGATAATGAAGGCCGCAGACACATCACTATGGACCTGCAGCTGTTGCACGCGTCTTCTGGTAACGTCTCCTCGATTTGCCACCATAGTTACAAATAGAAAAGGCTCCAGAAAAATGGCAGACTGTTGAACGAGTGGTATAAATAAGCAATATTGCAAACCTCTGTATTAGTAATTAAAATAGGAGATTGTCCATGTGTACTGTAGCCAGTCTCTTCTTAATGCTAGCCAATACCCCCGGCAAGGGGTAAGAATGTACAGTAATCCGCATGCACACATGTCCTCTGGTGGATTATGATCAGCAGAAGATCTCTTCCTCCTGAGACACTCCCTCAACATGAACAGAATCTGGAAAAAAAGATGGACACATAAGTTATCATTTCTTAAAGCAAATCTTCCTTTTATAGTCATTTTCCACAAGAAAAAAAAAATAAACCTTTAAAATAAATTCTCAGGCTTTTATGGCAATAGCCGTGCCTATGGGGACAACACAGGAGGTGATCAGGCCTGTAAATGTCACATGTGCGCACTCACCAGGACAATGGTTTCCTTTTGATTTCTTCTTTTTGTCCTTCTTCTCCTTTGTTTTTGACAGGTTAAAAAGGCGATTGGTGGTAGGACCCTCCACTGGTTTGTTAGTTTGGCTTCCAAGCAAACTGAAGTGGCTTTTTCCTTTTTGTTTACTTTCTGTCCGTGACAATGTGTCCTTTTTGGGTACAGCAGAAAGTTTAGAGTCCAAAGTCTCTTGTTTTGGTGCAATAGAATATCTTTTTAAGGAATCCGTGCCATCAGGGTGAGAGGGGCCCCGGGTTGTTTTTTCTTGCTGAAGCGTAACCTAAACAAAATGGAAAAAGAGGATATTTCCAGAACAGTGAACATACAGTAGTCATCTAGGTTTTCAGAAGTTAGGGGTCATATATTCACAATTACATAAAAGCCTTTTGTACTGCTCATTATAATGTATATTCCAGGCAGTAATGCCTAATTTGTACAGCCTGTAATACGCAAGTCCTAAACTCAAGTTCTTCTCCACATACGGGGGATGTTCATATGGGTCAAACACACAGCAGATCTTTTGTCCAAATGGAAAAAATCCACTGCTGAAATGTTTCTTGAAGACATACCTGAGGCTTCTAGAACTAATTTTAGGTGGTATTGAGAAAGTGGGCAAGAAGAATATGGGTCAGATTAATTAACGGGAACCTGTCACAAGATTTGGCAACTATACGCTGCGGCCATCACCAGTGAGCCCTTATATACAGCATTCCAAAATGCTGCATATAAGAGCCCAGGGCACTCTGTATAACATAAAAAACACTTATTATAGTCACCTAGGGAGCGGTCCAGTCTGATTGGGTGTCGCTGCTCTGGTCCGGCGCCTCCTCTCTGCTGCGATGGCTGTCCTCCTTCTACCCAGCCCAGTGTGCATGACGTGTCCTACGTCATCCACACAGGCCGGCATTGAGGTCCTGTGCAGGCGGACTTTGATCTGCCCTGCTGAGGGCAGATCAAAGTACTGTAATGCACAGGCACAAGGAAAGGTCAAAGATCACCTTCACATGCGCACTACAATACTTTGATCTACCCTCAGCAGGGCAGATCAAAGTGCACCTGCGAAGAACTGCAATGCCAGCCTGTGTGGATGACGGCCATCGCAGCAGATAGGAGGTGCCGGACCGGAGAGCTGTGACACCCACTGGACAGGACCTCCCTGCAGGTGAGTATAATAAAGGTCTTTTTTATGTTTTACAGATTGTTCTCGGAACTTATATACAGTATTCTGGAATGCTGTATATAAACAGCTTACTGGTGGTGGCCACAGCTTATAAGAGACAAATCTGGTGACAGGTTCCATTTAAGACTGGTGTTTAGTATGAGAGACATGCATGAATAAGATGCAAAACTGCAACAAATTTATAAAAAGGTACCCACCATTTAATGAATTTGGCACATCTCATCAGTGGCGTGCATCTCACCAGAAATGTTACTCCAGATGGGAACCTGGGTTAGGAATGCCATCAAACTCGATAGGCAGCCATACTCATACTCTGTCCACCTGTTTCCTTCCCTGCCCAACTCATTTTGGCAGAGCTGCCCAAAAGTGGCGTGACGAAGAAAACCACAAACATTATGACAGCCCCATGTATAGCTTTCAAATTGTTTTACGACAATTTTCTGACAAACAATTAAATCAGGGCCTATATGTATAAAACTATTTATTGCAATTTGCCTTGTAGCTGAATCTTGTTACTCAGGGTTTACTTAGATACTCTTAATACATCGATGCACAGACTTCCCTATGGCCATCCTGCCATGTGCCATCTTAGCTTCTAATTATTTCAACAACAATTAAAAAGATTAAAATGTATACTTCCCTCACAGACCAATGCTTTGTGCTCCCCGCCGGTCTCCTGCCAAAAATGTGAAGTGGCTGCTAATCAGCTGCAGCCGCTACAATTATAATCTGGTGAAAGAACAGTGTTTCTTCCACGCGGGTGTAAATGTGAAGGCTGCAAATAACCAACCACCACTAATTGGCTGCAGCGGTCATATGATATTATTAAAGTCAGAAGACCAGGAAGGGGATGCAGAGCACAGCGCAGAGGAGCTGGGCCTGAAGGGAGCCAATAATGGATTTTTTTTGTTACCTATGGAGCAGCCTGGAGATCCCTTTTAGCAAGATGCACACTTAAGGCTACTTTACACGCTGCGACATCGCTAGCGATCTCGGTAGCGATGTGAAATTCTAGATCGCAAGTGCGATCTTTTGAGGTCGCACATAGGTCATTTTACGCATGTGCGATCTCAAAAGATCACACTTGCGATCTAGAATTTCACATCGCTAACGGGATCGCTAGCGATGTCGCAGCGTGTAAAGTACCCTTTAGAAATGGAGGCTAGTCTCTACTTATTCTAATCTCTGCTGCTAGTGTAACACTTCGAGAATAATCCATCCCAACGTGTCACGCTCTAGGCTACACTACCTGGTCGTTTTGCGGCTTATCCAGATTAACAATATCCTGCAGCAGCTGCTCCACCGACTCTTGTTCAGCATAGGCCTTTGGTTTGGAGGAGGTCCTGGACAGGGGTCTCTCACTTTGCCTCAGCTTCTGATGCTCAATAAAGGTGTCTTGTTGCAGCACCACAGCCTATAGCAGATGGTAAAGATTAATACACTTGAAACCAGGTAAAAAAAACAAAAAACTTGCAATGGAAACAGAAATTACCTGTAAGTTGCTCAGAAGCTTGTGAAGATTGGTGACTGTTTGAAGAACGTGCTGCCAAGATCCAAGAGCAAAAAATAAGAATCATTAATGAAATAATATTAGAAATATACACCAGTACAATCTTGCATACGTGTAGGACAGGAATATAACCAAAATCTTACCTCCCCATTTCTCTTAAGCATAACACTGGGATTTACTCCCTACAAGACATGGAGAAAAGAGGATTAGGAACAGATTTCTATGTGATGGGCAATAGGTTTATTTACACCAGTGCCAATTCTATAATGAATGCTGATTAATTCCCAATCCTCCTATTTGGTGGAAAAGAATGAAATTCAGTCGGACTAACATTCACAATCAAAATCTTCAATACATTTCACCAGATTTATCTGCTAATCACAGACTGTACAGAACGTTCATAAGCAGCGGCCATATTCAGTGCAGACCTCCAGTCCAGCTCGGCTCTGCAAAACTGGCCAATATCTCAGATAGGCAACTAATGTCCCTGACTAAGACCACAATGGTATATTTACACCAGTTTGCTCTGTGGTTCTTTACAGCAATAATCACAACAATTACAGGACATAAACAATATACAAAGCAATAAAGAACTTAAAGGATTTTTTTGGGGGTTATACCCATCAGGCCCCAGTCACAAACCAGAGCCATGTGTCAGATTACTGGGGTACACAATGAGCACCATGTCCAGGCTGCCCCGGCTGCATCGCGAGATCTGAGCGAAGGTCAAAATCTTTCCCAATAATATAATAAATCTAGATGAATTGACATTTAAAAAGCCTAGGTCACGATTCAGCAAAGTTTTTATATCACAAAACAGGTGTAAAAAAAAGCTCTGAAAACAAGCTACAATTATGCAAAATTGAGAGTTGCACAAAAATGTTGTGACTTGTACCATTTTCAGCTATATAGCGAGGATTAAAATATAACTTAATATTTCAAATCTAAAACAGACAATAAATAATAGAATAATAAAGTGCAGTGCATTGAAATGTAAACAAAAGGATAGATCTCACCCGATTCTTCTCCACAGGTAGATCATACACCACTGGATATACAAAGGCGGAAGAGGACCAGCTTGAAAAAAGGGGGAACGCGTTAGTAAATACTACCCCTGTCGTGCCCATGCAGTAACTTCCGCCTTTACAAGGGTAGCACCCAAGTCAGATAGGCTACCCCAAATAGAATTAACTCCTCCCAACGAGTTTCCCTCTCCAAATAACGCTGGCCACTAGCATACATGCAGAAAGCAAGCTGTGTGTGAACACAGACTACAAACGTGCTGTGTGTATATACACCTGCCATTGCAGGGTATATGTCCCTATTCTCCCCTGATGAACGCTCTGATTATTTGGAGAGGGAAACGCGTTGGGAGGGGTTAATTCTGTTTGGGGTAGCCTATCTGACTTGGGTGCTGCCCTTGAAAGGGCGGAAGTTACTGCATGGGCACGACAGTGGTAGTAAATACTACCACTGTCGTGCCCATGCAGTAACTTCCGCCCTTTCAAGGGCAGCACTAACGTGTTCCCCCTTTTTTAAAGCTGGCCCTCTTCCGCCTTTGTATATCCGGTGGTGTATGATCTACCCGTGGAGAAGAATCGGGTGAGATCTATCCTTTTGTTTACATTTTAATGCACTGCACTTTATTATTCAATTATGTATTGTCTGTTTTAGATTTGAAATATTAAAAGTTATATTTTAATCCTTGCTATATAGCTACAATGTACAGGATTTGGGCTGCACATTTTGGCTGCATAGCAGGATTTGCTGTTTGTTTGTAAAATTTTCACATTAGTTTCTCCCAGCTCCAATAAAATGGACAGAAAACTTGGGTGAGATGGGGGCACGGTGGGGACGTGACACCACACCTCGTATTATTCATGACAAGTGGAGAAATCTTACTACAGTCCCTGAATGGAGTAAGATTTGTGGCGAGGCACTTGCCACTTGTAAGACGCTTTTAATTTATTAAAGGGAAGGTGTCGTTAAAAAAAAAAAAAAATAAAAAAAAAAACCAATAACTGAAAAATGTAAAGTATTAAATGTTTTGTCAAAATATTATTTGTTTGTAATTGAGCAATATATAAATTTTTTTTTAAAGGTTTGCTATTTTCTATTCAAACACTAGGGGCAGCAGCTGCTGAAATCCTACAGTAGAAATAGCTCACATTACAGCTGCAGTAAAAGTGGGGGGAATCTGCTCTCCTGTGTGTGATGTCACAGATCCCCCTCCCAATATGGGTGTTTCTAAAGGATAAGGGAAGATGAAGTTTAGGGACACAGTGCGGAGTCATTTTATTGTTGATCACAAAGTGATCCTAATATCTAAAGTATCACCGAGGACTGTTAGCATAGTGCGCCACTGTATACTACGCCCCAATGTATACTTCGCTCCGCTCTATACCATGCCCCCCGCTGTATACTACGCTCTGCTGTATTTTGTGTGTCTCAGTATACCGCGCCCTGCTGTGCTCTGCTCTCCTCAGTATACTGCGCTCCGCTGTACTCTGCTGTATACTGCGCTCCGCTGTACTCTGCTGTATACTGCACTCCTCAGTATACTGCGCTCCGCTGTACTCTGCTGTATACTGCGCTCCGCTGTACTCTGCTGTATACTGCACTCCTCAGTATACTGCACTCCTCAGTATACTGCACTCCTCAGTATACTGCACTCCTCAGTATACTGCACTCCTCAGTATACTGCACTCCTCAGTATACTGCACTCCTCAGTATACTGCACTCCTCAGTATACTGCACTCCTCAGTATACTGCACTCCTCAGTATACTGCACTCCTCAGTATACTGCACTCCTCAGTATACTGCACTCCTCAGTATACTGTGCTTCGCTGAGCTGCTAGGAGCGGAGGCCCAAGGTAAGCACAAGAGAGCAAGGGGATCAACAGGTGAGAGGGGGGAGTGGCAGTGGGTGGGGAGTGGAGATGCTAGAGGTGGCGGGGGGAGGGTAGTGGCGCCGACACTCACACATCCCGAATGGGTGACAGGGAGAAAGTGTAGCGCACAGCATACGATGTGAGCTCCACAAACGTGATACCTTCTGTCCTCACCTATCGTACCATCACCCATTCCCTGTAGACTGTGAGCCCTCGCGGGCAGGTTCCTCTCTCCTCCTGTACCAGTCTGTTATGTACTGTTAATGATTGTTGTACGTATACCCTTTCACTTGTAAAGCGCCATGGAATAAATGGCGCTATAATAATAAATAATAATAATAATAACCTTACCTTTAAGAGGCATTTGTCTGTTAATTAATCAAGGCCAACTGACTGCAACATCCCCCTCATCAAGATCAGTGTAAAAATCACTGCTCCTTGAGGAATCGGGGCACTAAACTTCCCCAAGAAGATCATACTGTCATGGTGCACTTAGGCTAGGTGCAGACTGCTTTGGGGGCCATTACTCTCAGAAGGAATACACATGACAGCAGCCTCAGTCTGGGTGGATGCATACACATCGGTCCAGAGCAATTGTGAAGAATCACATACTGCACAGAATGCTTGACATGACAAAGCCGCCTTCTGTGTGTTCCTCTAGCTACAGGTCAGGGAATTCCAGATGGAATGAGAAGTGGATCCAACAGGAGGTAGATTATTGTATTGTTAAAAGTTATTCAAAAGGTAAGAAAACAATAAAAAGCCATGAAATGGAAAGTATACGATCCATACAACACATATCAACACAGGACCAGACACTTCTGAAAGCTTTACACTAGAATTCTGGGGTGAAAGGTTTGATAAATTGGCCCAAAGATCGCTACAATAACCCGATATCTGCAATTTACATTCTTTATATTACACATAATACAATTTAAAAGAAAAAGCTGCCTGATTATTAATACGAGTTGCCTGTACCTTTTTCAGAACACTGTCCGATTCTGTCCTCCGTAAATCTTGAGCATCTTCTCCCTCTTCTTTCTCTCCACCTTCAAGTGTAAAGTGTACACTTTACTTAGCATTACTTTTAATTTGCAGAACGCCTTCAAATTATATAGCGCCTTCATATTTGCAGCACTTTACAGAGATTGTCATAACTGTCCCCATTGGAACAGCCAAAATCTACATTTCCTATTAGTATGGTTTTAGAGTGTGGGAAGAAACCGGAGTAACAGGGGGAAACTCATACAAACACAGTCAAAACATTCAAGCTCCTTTGAGATGTCCTTGATGGGATTGGAATCCAGGGCCCCCGTGTTGCAAAGCACCAGTGCTATGTACTGAGCCACAGTGCTGCCTCAAGAGTCCCTAACATGCTTAATAACAGATAACTTGCTCCTTAATATATTAACAGAAGGTGCAATTTATTCTCAAAGTGCAACGGAAGCTATACAATAATACAACGTGGGCGGATGAAACGTGAATTCCTTCAAAAATCGGAAATGTATTTTCAGGTTTCCATGTTTATCCTAACCTAGGTGGAGTAAGTCTTAAGGGTTATTCCCATCTTAGCCGCTTCTGGGAATAACTCTGTCCAGACTAAAGGCCCAGTCACACTAAACAACTTACCAGCGATCCCAACAAAGATACAACCTGATAGGGATCGCTGGTAAGTTGCTAGGAGGTCGCTGGTGAGATGTCACACTAAGCGACGCTCCAGTGATCCCACCAGCAACCTGACCTGGCAGGGATCGCTGGAGCGTCGCTACACGTGGAAGCATATTGCGCTTGGTAACTAAGGTAAATATCGGGTAACCAACCCGATATTTACCTTGGTTACCAGCGCACACCGCTTAGCGCTGGCTCCCTGCACACCTAGCCATAGTACACATCGGGTTAATTACCCGATGTGTACTCTGCTATGTGTGCAGGCAGCAGGGAGCCGGCTTCTGCGGACGCTGGAAACCACGGTAAACATCAGGTAACCAAGAAGCCCTTCCCTCGGTTACCCGATATTTACCTTCGTTACCAGCGTCCGCTGCTCTCACACTGCCAGTGCCGGCTCCCTGCACTCCTAGCCACAGTACACATCGGGTTAATTACCCAATGTGTACTCCAGCTACGTGTGCAGAGAGCAGGGAGCCGGCAGTGACAGCTGAGAGTGGCGGACGCTGGTAACGAAGGTAAATATCGGGTAACCAAGGGAAGGGCTTCTGGGGTTACCCGATGTTTACCGTGGTTACCAGCGTCCGCAGAAGCCGGCTCCTGCTGCCTGCACATTCAGTTGTTGCTCTGTCGCTGTCACACACAGCGATGTGTGCTTCACAGCGGGAGAACAACAACTAAAAAATGGTCCAGGACATTCAGCAACAACCAGCGACCTCACAGCAGGGGCCAGGTGGTTGCTGGATGTCACACACAGCAACATCGCTAGCAAGTTGTGCCTCAGCAGCGATGTTGCTAGCGATGATGCTTAGTGTGATGGTACCTTAACATCTGGAGTTGGGGCTATGGAAGTTCTATAGAAGTTGTAGAAACTGCATTATCAATATCCCACCTCATTTGGTCGGAGTACGAAAGGAATTATTCCCTAGAAAGGCTAAAATACGAATAACCCTGTAATAGAGTGGAATATGCTTACTTTTACAGGCATTAAGTTGATGGCTGTCAAACCCTCCAAAAGTTTCAGCTCTTCGAGGTAGTGAGACGCAGCCCACTCCGGCCTCCATGTCTGCGGGGCTGGGAGCCTGCTGCACGATGCTGCTCCACAGATTCTGGTTTAACAATACTTGAAGTGTTTCAACTGTAGATAAAAACAGTAATAAATGTAAATGTTGTCCAGTAGAAAGTTGTGGGAATAATCTGAACATCTATCTCAGCTTATCTCCCCTTCCCCCCAATTAGAAACTATAGCACAACTACAAGACTCCATAAGGAAAATGCAGCCCCTCCAACATTTCTAACCCCGGCTGTCTAATCCCAATACTGAACTCAAAATTGTGGAAACATATAAATACAAATAAAGAGAATTTTGTTTACTTACCGTAAATTCTTTTTCTTATAGTTCCGTCATGGGAGACCCAAACCATGGGTGTATGCTACTGCCCCCGGAGGACACACAAAGTTACTACACTCAAAAACGTGTAGCTCCTCCCTCCTAGCATATACACCCCCTGCTAGCCAGATCTAGCCAGTTTAGTGCAAAAGCTGAAGGAGGACATCCACCCACAAGAAGAGACAGAGTAAAATCCGGAGGAACCGGAACCTCAGTCTACAACAATAACAGCCGGTGAAGACACACGGAACAGGAAACCTGCCAATAGGCAATAGGGAGGGTGCTGGGTCTCCCATGACGGAACTATAAGAAAAAGAATTTACGGTAAGTAAACAAAATTCTCTTTTTCTTTATCGTTCCTTATGGGAGACCCAAACCATGGGACGTTCAAAAGCAGTCCATGGGTGGGAATAAACAGACAATTGAGAAGCAGGCAAACCTAACTTCACAAATGGGCGACAGACGCTGGAAAAATGCGTCTGCCGAGCCCACGTCTGCCAGAGCATGAGCATGCCTTGGGTAGTGCTTCGAAAAAGTATGCAGACAAATTCGAGCTGCAGACTGACAGACCTACTGAGCCGTAACCTGGTGCCTGAAGCCCAAGAAAAAAAGGCGCCGACAGGTCTGACCAAATGTGCTCTGATCCCCGGTGGGGAAGGCACTTGAGTACACTTGTAAGTCTCAGAAATGGCTGACCTAAGCCAACGATCAGGGTCGGCTTAGATGCCGAGAGACCGCTACGCTGACGAACAGTCAGCACCAGTGAGGTGCACCGCCTAATAACGGCGGTGCGAGACACGTAGATCCGGAGCGCCCGCACCAGATCTAGGATATGCAACGCTTCCTCAAGCGATGAACAGGAGCCGGACAAAAGGAAGGCAGGAAAATTGCCTCGGATAAGGTGGAAGCAGTAACCGCCTTAGGGAAAAAGTCCGGAGTCGGATGAAGACCACCTTGTCTTGATGCAAAAGAGCAAAAAAGGGGGTGACTCCGAGGGAGCGCAGCCAGAACTCTCTGGCGGGAAATTATAGCCACTAGAAAGACTACTTTCTGTGAAAGACACAACAAAGAAACCTCCCGAAGACGGCGCAAAGGGGGGTTTCCGGGAACCGTGAGGACCGGATTAAGGTCCGAGGTCTCCATAGGCCGCCGGAAGGCGGAATGATGTGAGATGCGCCCTTAAAGGAGCGCACCGGAGCCAGCCGGACGATACGCCGCTGGCACATACTGACAGAGCCGAGACCTGTCCCTTAATGAGGGATAGTCCTAGCTGTAGACCGGACTGTGGAAGGGACAGGAGGGTCGGCAAGGCCAAAAAAGGTCAAAGGACACTTTGGAGCTCGAGTCAAAGTGGAGATGACTTCAGGAAGGATATCAGAAGTCGCTAAGATCCAGGACTCTAGAGCTATGCCGTCAATCTGAGAATCCAGAATTCTGACGGGGAAAAAACGGACCTCTTGAGAAAAGGTCTGAACGGTCCGGAAGATGCGAAGGCAACCCAACGGACAGAAGGAGCAGGTCAGAGTACGAAGCCTGCTTAGGTCAGTCTGGAAGAATGACCCGACGGCCCCCTTTACCGATCTTGCGCAGGACTCTGGACAAGAGGTAGAGGGTGAAATTCGTAAAGAGACAAAGCTGGGATCAAACATGAACCAGTGTGTCTACCGCAAAACCTGAGGATTGTGGACCACGGTAGGACAGCTGAAATAGCCTGCCTCGTAGTTTTCACATCTAGGATCTGGACTGCGGATACGGTGGACTAGGAGTCCCTTGTCCACTGAAGGATGTTGAGCCGCCATGATTGTCAGGCGGCTGAGTGTCCCGCCCTGGAAGCTGGTGTAGGAAAACGCTGTCACGTTGTCCGACTGGACTCGAATGCGCCTAGCCGCCCACAGATGGTGAAGGCTTAGAGAGCAAGAAATACAGCCCTGAATTCCAGCACATTGATCCAGAGGGCTGATTCGGACAGAGTCCAAGCGCCCTGCGCTCCACGTGGAGATATACCGCTCCCAAGGCGGATAGGCTATCCTGGTGAGGATCACCCGGAACGGGCCAGAAAAGGAGCGCCCCTGAGACAGAGTGGCCGAAGCCACCACTGAAACGAGCCCCTGGTCAGTGGCGAAGCCACCACCCCGTGGGAGGAGTGAGTTCGCTTGTACAGCGGAAAACATCCAGTCTCAGAGGACGCAGGAAAAACTGGGCAAGGAACCGCTTCCATTGACGCCCTGAGAACCTCTGGTTCGAAGTCAGAGTGGACTTGGACAGAAGACAAGCCACCCGATAGGTCAGAGTGGCGAGAGTGAGCGAAGCACTCTGCTAAGAGTCAGCACTGGATGAAACCCCGACAAGAAGGCCGTCCAGGGCTAAAAATCACTGCCAACCCCTTGGGGGGCAGGACCCTGATCACAGCTGCCCCAATGAGAATACTCGAGGGGCCTTGGCTAACCCCAAGGGAAGAGCCACGATTGGACCACTCCGATTGTCAAAACGTAGTCAACGCTGGTGTGAAACTGCGATTGACTCCTGCCGATAGGCATCTCTGATGCCGATGGTCGCTAGGGAATCTCCTTGGGGTCTTGATTGATCCGGTGAAAAAAAACACACGGAACAAAACCAAGACTCAATGTGAAAACGCCACACCTGGCTATGCTTGAAAAGCTAAAGATCCAGGTCGGAAGGCACCGCCCTCTTCGGGGACTAGGAATAGATTTAAGCAAAAATCTCAGAACCGTTCCCAGACGGGAACCGGTACATTACTCCATTGGCCTGCCAGAAATGCCACGGCCTGTGAGAAGGCGGCGGCCTTGGAGCAGGGAGGAGATGACAGAGAAAATCTGTTTGGCGGGTGGACAGAAGTCCATCCTGTAGCCAAGGGAGATATAATCTCGCCCCCACTGAACGGAGACGTGTTAGAACCCTACGTCGCCACGTGGAGAGAGCCTGCCACCGACCAAGAAGGTTGTTGGCGTGGCTAAATAGCTCGGAGGAAGCTGACTCAGTGACAGCATCTCCTGCGGCCTTCTGAAGACGCAGCTTCGAGCTATATGGTTCTATGAACCTAGGCTGAGCTAGAGGACGACCAGATGGAGGAACGGAAACCACCGAAACCTCAACTGATTCCTGTCCTGGACAGGTTCCCTAATTTAGGTTTGTGGCAAGGAAGAATACTCCCCGCCAAGAGCTTCCTTAATTTCACTCAGTTGGTTCCGAGGAAACTGGTCCCACCAAGGGGGAGCCCAGCAGGGAACCTCCATAGAGGCATCTGCCTTCCAAATCCGAAGCCACAGGAGCTTGCGGATAGCGAGGAAGGTAGCCCAGATCACCGCCGTGCGGCGTCCAGCATGGCAGATCTGGTATAGGATGAGAGAACTGAGTCTGGAAGTTCAGGCAACCGTTTTGGCATAGAGTCCCTGTGAGAGAATGCATCTCCTCCAGAGAAGCAGAGAAGGTACAAAAAAACCGCACTGCTGTAAGCTGAGGAGAACGAAGCTCCTGCCGTCCCCCTTGGCCCAAAGGACAACCGGGCGGACCGCAGAACCGTAAGTGAGGAGCCATCAGCCACTGACATAACGGCCCGGGCTGAGCCACCTAAGGTGAATGAGCCGACTACTTGACCACCATTGGTGGACAGGGGAAATCCAGTCCTCAGAATCACGCTTCATGGGAAGCGACTGTCAGAGCGGACCCTGGGCTTGGTCACAGGGGCCTGAAAACTGGAGAGGTTAAGGAACACACGTTGTGTTCACCTAGATAAGGTAACACCGGCGGATTGAGGTCCAGTACAAAATTAATGTACCGTGGGATCCATATAGAGGTGCCGTCAGCCACTGATACAACTATCCGGGCTGAAGTCTAGACACCGGAGTGGCTACCCTTGGCGAATGAGTACACTCCTAGACCACCTCAGATGGGAGGGGGAGACAGGCAGCAGAACTCCGCTGCTGTGGGCTTGGACGCGGCGGGCTGAAAACTGGAGTGGTTAAAGAACACACTCCTCGTCATGTTAAAGGCATACTGATGCATTTCTGCCAGCGGGGAACACTTCCCTGATCAGGCGGATGGAGGTCCAGTACAAGAATAATGGACGAAATCCAATCATTCGCATCTGCGCCACCTACGGACGGATCAATGTACATCAAGTAGCGTCCGAGCCCGTGGTAGAGACATCCTCCTCGTCCAGCGAGTCAGCTCGTAATCGGAGCTGCGGGACGGGGAGGACAGGGGACCCTGCGTCTCCCTGTCAGGAGGACGGGGTCTGAGTCCAGAAGGAGAGTCCCTTGTGAGCTTTGCTGAGCGAAGCAGAAAAACGCCCTGAGAAGGGGGCTGCATGCTCAGCAGATGCCGGGACAGCCGACCCCTGGAATAGGATTCCTACGGGGGTCAGCCACCGAAACCGGACTGGAGGGACCATGAATGAGCTCCCATGTTATGAGCTCGGTAAGGCCGTACGAGACTACCTGCAGTGGATAATAAAAAACAGCCTGCAGTCTCGCTCTGTGACATGCTGCAGAGGTGGGGGGCTCTGTCTAGAATGGCTAGAATACCCAAGACAGAGGTTCAGCCTGGGGAGAATCCCGGCTGAGGCATCTTGCCACTATCCACCACATAAGAACCGTTACAGTGTGTCGGTTCAGGCAATATGAGGTTACATGCAGAGCATGTAGCGTACAGCCTTGGAGCTTGGCTGCTAGAGTGAGACATGCTGCTGAGGAGGAGATTCTATGATAAAGAATTAACTCCTTCAGAATGCCCTGAGAGTGAATAAAAGTGCACAGCCAGAGGTTGTGACTTATCAGGCCACTATAGGAGTGCCCTCCGGATTCCAGGCCTGGACCCCCAGCCAGAGATTCACTCCCTCTGCACTGCAGAGCAGCCAGCGCCGACCAGAGTACTGAGACGCTGAGAAAATGGCGCCAGAGTGAGGGGGGGGGGGCGGGGGTTAACCCAGGAGCGGGAATCGGAGGGTGAAGGAGATGTACAGGGGAGGGAATCATCTCCTCAAAAAGGAGCGTCCTCCCCTGTGCAGAGCGGCCGGCGGGCGGCTCTGCAGTGTCCCCCTGCATGACTGACATGCAGGGGAACGAAAACGAAACTAGGCCGCGGCTGAAGCCGGGGCCTAGAGTTATACATGCGGCCGAGAATCAGGCATCATCGGCGCGGTTCCCAGTAAAAAACCGTGGAACCGGCCGGAAACACAGTAAAAGCAGCATTATCAAGCATCACTGTCCCCCACAATAAAAAGTGCCCCACATTGCAGAAGGACCCTCTGAATAACGTCTCTATACTTAGCTTTGAGACGCAGGGCCCAGTCCCTGGTGGGGTGGGGGTCCAGTGCTCCTTCCAGCAGGGTCCTGCACAAGGGCTGCGGATGGAGGCCGGTCTCCTGCAAGGCAGTGAGAACCGTGTTGGCTCCAACTTCAAGCCAGAGCCCCTAAGGGATGGTGAAGGAGCGCGGCATGAAGGGCTCCTGCCCTGAAGTCAACCTTAACAGCACCGCCGCCAGGGGGGTGAGAAGGGACATGCCGGGAGTCCAGTGGACCCGCTTTTCTTCCAAATCTTTAGAAAAAATGAAAAATCAAAAGAGAATGCATGTGTGTGTGTGATCCTCCTGACACAAAGCAAAAAACTGGCTAGATCTGGCTAGCAGGGGGTGTATATGCTAGGAGGGAGGAGCTACACGTTTTTGAGTGTAGTAACTTTGTGTGTCCTCCGGGGGCAGTAGCATACACCCATGGTTTGGGTCTCCCATAAGGAACGATAAAGAAAATAAAAAAATATCTACCCTTCAATGCATACTACCTGTGTACAGATAGTAATAGCTTCTAAAGTTAAGTGTGCGATTTATTTTTCTCTTTTTTTCAACTTAGTTGATATGAAAATATTAAGGTAAGCTCATACCCTCTTTTATTGCACTTTTTATTAAAGACTCTCCTCGCGGAGCCTCCTCTGTGTTGGCTCGGAAAAGAATTCTTCCCGACACACAGAAGTTCTTTTCATGGCTACTGCAGTCCACTAAAGATTGAAATATCTTCTCTTTTTCTTCAAGTAGACCGATAATCTGATCGTCTTTTTGCTGAAGTTGTTCTGTTATTGGAGAAAATAAAAGAGAACACGATGTCAAATCTCTCCTACTGGCTCAGCACAACACATGGAGATACGGACCCTGGAGCTGCACTAGGACAATATTCACATACTGCTGACCTCTGCTGGTCATAGAGGGAACAGTCCAGTAATAATTTTATTTATATAGCGCCAACATATTCCGCATCTCTTTACAATTCAGAGGGACATGTACAGACAATATGAGACATTACAGAATACCAAGATGAGTGAGGGCCCTGCTCGTAAGTTACAGTCTATGAGACAATAGGGAAGGCACAAAAGGTGAACTGGGGGGATGAAGAAAGAAAAATAAAGCTCATCATATATGGTCCAGCCATCAAAACCAGCTGCATGGGGGATTCAAAACCAGCTGCATGGAACAGTCGCCAGCCAGAATTTATACAGGTACTGAGTACATGGAGAGGAATGCAACCAAAAGATACAGGGGACAACAAGTGTAAGTAAATTTTATGAAGGGCAGAATGGGACTAGATTAGATGAGGGAGGTGAGGTGATAGGCTAGTCTAAAAAAATGTGTTTTTAGGGCCCGCTTACAGGTGTGGATGTTGGGAATTAATTGAATTGTTCTTGTTAGTGTGTTCCAGAGCATTGGCGCAGCTCGTGAGATATCTGGAAGATGGGAGTTGGAGGTTCAAATTATTGAGGATGTCAGTCTTCAGTCATTAGCAGAACGGAAAGAACGGGTAGGGTGACAGACAGATGAGCAAAACAACTTGTCAAGAAAATTGTATCTGCTCTCCAGAAACTGGAGGTAATTTGCTGTAGATAGCAAAAATACTCTTCTGAATAACCATAAAGAAAAATCTAATAAAACAGGAACTATGTGAAGATTCGAATTCTACCGTGCATACACCATCTGCAGCGTGGTTCCCAAATATGTCCTCTCCACCGGAAGATTAATTGTGGTTGTTGGCTGGGCAGTGTTGCTGCTGAGGCATACACCGCTTCAAGCCTCTCACAGATTGCTTTTGCCTCACCTCTAGCAGCATATGCAGCCAAAATAAAATCATTGGTTAGGCACTAAAAGGGGTCTCCTGTCACCTTCCCTGATTGTGTGACCACAGGAAGGAGAACCTTGACGACAGCATTGGTCGGGCATATCTGCATTGATGTTCTGATAATAGAAACAAGGCCAGACAGTCGCCAGTTTGTGGCCATTAGCCACTGTGAGTTTGGAATCACCTAACTTGATTTTGCATTATACCAGCTGTTTCACCCAGAAAGTGACAAGGCCAACTACAAACAAGTGATTTTGAGGGAAAACAGCGCTCCA